>NC_135877.1:7855899-7978399 GCF_031162955.1 Sander vitreus | reverse complement strand
TTCTCCTCTGCCTTCAAAGGCCTGAGATGGATCACTGCCTTCACAAAAACGGCTGCCGTTTACTGTTCACTTTGTTTACACACAAACAAGCAGCCACAGTCCGTCCTTTAGATACACTTTCCATACAGAATACTAGAGGTTTTAAATAAATCAGCAGCTGTCTTAATGCATCATTTGTTCATTTTTTTTTTTTTGGGGGGGGGGGGCATTTTAGGCCTTTATTTGGATAGGACAGCTTAGACTTAAAAGGGGAGAGAGAGGGGAAATGACATGCAGTAAAGGGCCGAGGAGTAATCCTCTATATACAGTATGGGCCTGCTCTATAAGGTGAGCTAAGCAGGCACCCGGCATCTATCCTTTCATGTTTTATCTTTAATAAGGCACATTGTGTTGCATCTTTTTGTATAAATGAAGTGAATGGAGTTTAATTAGTTAGGGATAATTCAATCCCTGACTAATTACATATTTTACAAAATTACTAACTAAGTACACTCAATGTATGTTTGCCTTTTATGTTTTGAGAGAACAGTACTTAAGAGACACTTCATCGCTCGTGAATGAGCTGCAAAATGACACAGACTCAACAGTCCTCGTGATGCAAGGCGGGATCTGATGCTGGCACTGAGCCTGGCCAAGCATGCAAACAAACTCACGTCAAACCACCTGTTTAAACCTTATTCAGCAATGCTGTGGACTTTCTGATCGCTCCAGACCAGTACTTTACGTACGAGTCTAGTTATTCTTTATATTACTACTTAAAGCCATTTATACATGCAACTGATGTTTCTCCAACTAAAAATATGTGAAGTGAGGGCACGGATTCTTTTTTCCCCTTCTGTTTTAAGGGGTGTCAGAGTGCAGGGTCAGGTAACAGCCACAGTAGATGCACTTACGTTGACAATAGACTCCTTTGTCTGGGCCATGTCTGAGATGACGCCATCTGTGATGATGAGGAGCACAAAGTACTGGGAGCCATCCTTCACCGAAGCTGCATACCTACACACAAACACACAGGAAAGCAATCTTTGTCATTATTTCTGCGCTGCCATCCTTGTGTCTTTTGTTCACCATGATGATTCATTAATTGAGCATATTAGGCATTGTTCTGTGTGTTTTTTAATTAAAGTACTCAGCTTGTTCTCAAATTAAATAGAGTACATGTAAACACTGTAGCTGAGTGGAAATGAGGCATTACACATCCTTTGAAAATGATTTTTCTCACTTACGGCCCACTCTGGATGATCTTAATCTGTCAAATTCTTCTCTCTGTGCATCTCTCTTTAAGTCAATTCTATAGATCCCCAGCTCAATACGGCATACATAAAAAAAAACCCAACATGTTAGGGGTATTTCAGGTTACATTCGGCTAAATAAGAGGAAACTGCTGCCTCTGTATTATTATTATCTTCTAAATATGTGAAGTAACGTGATGAGAGGCTTCACTTGAGTACATCTCTTTAATTACACACTTGCGTGAATAATTCCTTAATGTCTTTTTTATTTCCGAACTTTGCCTCGATCACAAGTCCGTGTGGCTTTCCTGCAGCATATGTTCTCGTCTATGTAGAGACACGAAAACAAACATGCCATCAGCTGTCACTTATTCTCTGTTTGTGTCTCTAGTTCTTCTCTCACCTTCGAACTCTTGTTAGCTACTTGGCAACAGTCGCTGCATGAAGCCTATTAAAGAAAACCTGAGTGAGTGTCTATCGCAAAGTGAAATGTACCCGGTGTTCTTTCACGCATACTCAAATGATTTGAAGTTCATTATATAAGCAGTTATGCAAGTGTAAAACAGTGTGTATGTGGTATAATGAAAATTGAAAAACAGACAAGAGTGTGGAAAAATAAGCATAGGAAACCACTCACTTGAGTAGAGATTAATGAGGGAAGTTGGAAAAATTGGTACCATGCACAAAAAAAACCTCCTATAAATTGTGTGTGTGTGTGTGTGTGTGTGTGTGTGTGTGTGTGTATGCGCGCGTTAGTGTTACCTGGCCACATGGTTGATGACAGGGGAGAAGTTGGTGGGTCCGTAGAGCTGAACTGACTTCAGACTCTGGTAGTAGGCTTCCATCACACCGTCGATACCTGTACAGTAGGGGTTCTGAGGGTTTCCATTCTACATTAAGGAGAGGAGAGGAAACCATCATTAACCTGTATGATTAGTTTCAGATGCACTGAGGAGAAACAGATGCAACAAATAGGCTTGTGGAGGTTTTATGTATACACCAGTGTTTTGCCTTGAAAATAGCGACAAAAATCAATATAAAAGATATTAATAAAAATGAATAATCCACTGTTGAAAAAAACAACCCGCTGTTGAACATTTCTTTGTTAAAAACCCCTCTTTTGTTGCAGTGGAAGTATCTTGAGGTATGGGATGTCACATTGGGTGGTTTAAAAACCCAATGCAGGGAAGATATCAAAGTTTTACACGCTCCCTGCCTTCCATCCTGGTCCTGAACCCTCTTGTTCGTACCAAGGCAAACTCGTGGGAGATCCGTCCATCAGGTGGCAGCTTGGCTCCGAACCCCAGCGCGGGAAACATCTTATCGCTGTCATAGTCCTGGATGATTTCTCCTACTGCCTTCAGGGCCATTGCGTAAGCATTCAGCTGGTAGGGACTCATGTAGTGGAGAGAGGTGGGCTGGGCTGGGTTACCTGTTTGTGAAAAAGGGAACACACACACACACACACACACACACAGTCAGTGGGTACAATAATGTAAAATAGCTAAGGTAGGTGGGGGGGGGTTTATTCTGCTCAAATGTTTTGTAAATGTGGTGATTTAAAAGAAGTTAAGTGTTTTTACGGCTTACTGTTAAACAATGACAGACAACAATGGTGTCAAAATATCCAAAGTAACTAACTGTCTTGAAATGTACTACTTTGACTTGCGTTCATTTCAGTATTCAGTCTTTGTTATTACCTCTTCCTTAATTAAACCAGAGGTACATTGTACTAGTAGACTCACCTTATATCTCTTTATCTGCAGGAAATATAATGTTTCCCATGAAGAATCCTGAAGTTGCCATGGTAACAGTGGGAAGAATCAAATATAGAGACTATAGACGAAGTTTCTCTGTTGTGCAAGTTTTACTCCTTGGATCAACATGTGATACAAATGAATGCCTTTATTGTAAAATGGTTTTAAAAAATGTTAGTTGAAATGTTTTTTCTTGTGATTGTATGTGGCAAACTGTATATAGTTATGAGGTCCAAAATTATAAAAAAGTCATTAATGCCGTTTTTGTTGATACCATTTTAACTTACAGAAAGAAAAATACTTAACCAGGTAATTCCATTTGTGTTGTAAATAACATGAATTGTCAGCAGCTGTGTGGGCTTAATGCTCCTTAATGTGAACCACTAGCCCTATTTGAAAAGCCACTTGAACTTCTAAATAATGTTTTTCCAATACTTGTTGTTCAGTGACTCAATATAGCAGCCAGTGATTCCAACAAACAACCAACAAATAGTTGTCTTGTGGTTCTGTTCTGATGACAACAAAACCATGCATTACATCACTGATGGAACTAAATTGGCTGCCAATTATGTTAATGTAAAACGAATATGAATCTGTTTTTGACTCGCTCTTCCAGCTGTGTTTTAATAAACTGCTGAACTCTACTCGTCACCATTCTAAATTGAGATTTTAGTGAGAGCCAGACAGATCAAGTACACCTCAGCATCAAACATCTATTGCCGCCGCCTGTGCTGCTAGGACCGAGCTCAAGGCTAGATGGTTAACACAGTTCTTAATCATAGCCATCAGAGCATGTTACTGCACTCAGCTTAGCTGCCAGGTGTGATGGAGAGGGCTATTAGGAAACACTTGATTCTCCATCTGCATATATTTGAAATTAATGCTCTCAGAGCACTTTGTGTGTCTTTATGTGGATGTGGGAACTCTTTGTGTGTGTGTGTGTGTGTGTGTGTGTGTGTGTGTGTGTGTGTGTGTGTGTGTGTTTTTTATGGGAGGCTCACCATTGGAAGCTGTGAAATCAATGGCCACGGTGAAGTTAATCTGGGTCCTGAGAAGACAAAAGCAGAGATGATTCATTAATCAAGAGTCATTTTCCCCCTCTTTGTTTCTCTCCGTTTCTCTCTCTCTCTCTCTCTCTCACACACAAAGTTTGAGAGAGGAAAACAAACAAAAACCAATCAGAAAGAAAGAAATGAACTGCGGACCTAATAAGGTTAAAATGATCAATGTTTGGGAGTGCAAACAGAGACCCTCCTGCCCTTTAGTTTAGCTGTGACAGTAATGAGTAGACAGGGAGTTACTGGGCTTCACACCAAACATGCGAGCACGGAATCGCTCAGAGGAAGGTTGTTGTTTTTAAATGGAGAACACAGCTACAGCATCTGCCACCCTGACTTTGTTCCCAGAATGCCACTCCATTAAGCTGTGACCGCAGCCCTTTTAGAGGAGAGGGGAAAGGTTACTAATGCGAAATTAGACTGCAGATACCAATGGACATTTTCATTTTGACTAACCCAGATTTACATAACAGTAAACAGCAATCATCACAGGACTTAAATTAATAGGCAAACAAGAAGTCTACAGTCATGCTAGCAGCTCTGTGAGGCTATACCTAGGCACAGCGGTGTTTTGAGCTAAATGCTAAAGGCAGCATGCTAACATACTCACAAAGACAATTAACCAATTTGCTGATTTTTAACAAGCATAACGTTTACCACTGTCACCATGTTAGTTAAGCATGTTAGAATATAAATATATAATGTAATATAAAACGTTTGTTAAATAGCACTAAACACAAAGTACAGTTGAGGCTGATGGGAATGGTTTTTCAGGTGTTTGGTCATGAACTTAAGTATTGGACAAATAAAACAAAACCTGATATTCATGGCCTACTAGATGAAAAGTCAGGGATCACCAAATCTATTAGAATTCATCCCGAGAAGGTTATGAATGTGTGTACGAAATGAATTATTGAGATATTTCAGTGGAACAGACTGAAAAAAAATTTCAAGTGAAGTTTTAAATTCAGTCTGTAGCTAAAATATTAGGGTAATATGATGCTCTATACAATGACAAGACCTATAAAAACATTTGTGTCACAAGTACATCTATTTACAAGCTAACTTTCTGATTGAATGCGTTTTGGCTTGTGCTCTGCTTCACACAAACGTTGCACTTTCTGGGAGGAAAAACAGACAAATGAGATAGATGTGATGAAGAAGCTTAATCAGAAGAGAGAAGAAACAAAGCAGAGACAAACAACACACAGTACAGCACCCAGCATGATGTAGTGATGCATCTCTCTCCATCAAAACATTTCCTAACTTGTTAACCTGCAGGAACAGGATGTGGTTAAGCGCTCTGTCGGCCTGTCGCAGCTTTTCACACCATTCTTTATCCGTTGCCACATTCACAAACAGACTCAAAAAGCCTCCCTATCTACACATGTCCTGTATTCAGATAGTGTCATACAGCCAGTAGCTCATCATCTCCGTCACCTCAGCAGGCCTTGTTAGGTGTAGGCACGGTGTCCACATGTTTGGGGTTTTCAAAACCCAGAAAACACAAAAGGCCTGGGGCGTGGAGCTGCCATCTCAGGTTAGCATACAGTTAGCATTAGTTGCGGCTTGAAAAATGAAAGACAGAGATTCACTCAGATTTGTCCTTTTTGGGAAAAGTATTACCTACATGCATAAACTGCAAGTCATTAAGATGCTGTCGATGTACGGTATATTTGAGCTCAATCATGTGTATCTGTCTGTCTCTGTATCTGTCTGGTGACATACCTTTTCACAAAAAATACTTTGTCTTTATTAGTTAATAACAGTAATATTTTTCACATCTTTAGCACTACATGGCACCTCTATTTGTGAATAAAACTCTCCCAACCTATAGGCAGTCTATATGTCTATGAGCTATGAGCTAATGTTAGCAATTAATTGCGGTTAAACAAAGAAACCGCGATTATGTAAAATAATTGACAATAAGACAATTATGCAATAAGTGAGACAGGCCTAGTCTCTCCCCAGCACAAAGCTTCTTAGGAGCCCTCCAGAAAGTTCAGGTACTTTCCCCATTTTCCCGTGTAGACATTCAATCTGTCGACATAGGTTATCATGTATCCCGGTCCAAAATTCCCCGACCTTATCACAGGACCATAGGACGTGACGTAATTGGCCGTCCTCTGTCTTACATTTCCAACAATTTGCTGTGTCTTTCAGACCAATTCTAAATAATCTGGAGGGTATCCAATAGAAGTGATGCATAATCTTGAACTGAATGAGGCGCACCCTCACATCACTTGACATCATTTTAATATTCCTACAGGTTCTGTCCCACTCCTCATCATCCAGTGTAATACTCAGATCCCTTAACAGTGACATGTTTTAAAGCTGGAATGCACACTTCGTAATCATGTGATTTATTTCCTTAACAAAATGAAAACATCCAGAAAATTCCATTACATAAGCTTTTCTAGAGGACAGCTGCAAGGACAAGGGAGCAGAGAAAGGAGGTCAGAGTGACTTCTGGTCCAGTTCTGCACGTTAGCACAAGCTTCAGCCTAGCAGCCTAAATTATGCATGTCCTCTTTCTCCCCCATCCAATCTCTCCGTGTCACGCAAACGCACCCATGCTTGTGCACACGCATGTGCGCGCGCACACACACAAAGTTTGAGAGAGGAACTCCAATTGTGAGTGTGAAAGGGAGAGCCGGGGGAACAAGGTAAGTTCAGGGACGAACAATAAAAAGTGACAAAATAAGAGAGTAGATGAAAAGGAAGAGAGCAGAGCTTTGTTAGAACACGTCACTCTGCAACATCAGCACAAGAAAACAACAATTTCAACATTGGCAATATGAGTCACACACATTATGTTCAATTTAAAAGCTGTCAAAAACTGTGACTAGCAGGAATATACAACATGAGGGGTTTCAAATCAAAGGATATTGGCTGAATTCTTTTGAAAAGAGAGTTGCAATTGTTGAGTCACTGGTATCGATCAGCATCCTCAAACCTCTGCAGTTTGACTGTGATCACTTTGTGCTGTGAGGCTGTAAAATTAACTACCAGTCATTAGCTTGAAGGTCAATGTGTGAGGTCCTTGCTTTACAAAGTGAATATCACCCCTAATGTTTGACACCATCATTTTGACTTCAAATGGAGAGAATATTAATGGCCAGAGCAGAACAGTCTCTAAAAGGTCAACTCTATGCTCTGCATTAATCACACCAGAATGTGAGTGAGACATCAGTGTGTTGGCTCTTGGGATTTTACCCCGTGATGTGTGTTCCTGGATGTCATCCTACTGGACATGTTGTCTTTTCAATAGTGTTTTAAATCTACCGCAGTATTACAGAATTTTCTTGTGATTTATATCACTTAGTATATAAAGTTTGTGTTAAGCATGTTTGTTTCCATGGCAAAGACTATCTTTATCTACACTGCAGATAACACTGGAAGGTGCAACTCTACTGGCACTGACTAAATCAATAAATACTTAATGTAAATAAATACTGTTTTTTTGTTTTTGTTTTTTTAACCCAAGTAAAGTACATTCCTGTACTGAACTTACACAAACAGACACACATTTACCTGAGCAGCAAAAGGATAAAGCATAGCCACAGAGTAGCAAACCAGAAAGGCAGCTAAATCTTCTGGCAGACATTTTAAGAGGCACACACATGGTCGGGCTTCAGCAGAGACGGAGGTGAGCTGTGAGCTTAGCGTGCCTTATAAACCAAACCTTATCGTTCTGTGTCCTGAAGGTACAGGGAAACTTCTCCAACCCTTTAAAGGCTACCTTTATTGTGTCATGATGTGTGTTTTTTTTTGGGATTTGCCAGTCAGGCTGCAATGCACCTCTTGGCAAGTTTACCTCAACGTTTGGCTCCAGTAGAAATATTTCATGCAAAATCAAAAGCAAGTTTCACCTGTTTATCTTCACTGGTGAATTAGGGAAATAAATGACTTGTTCTCCCAACCTCTATTGGGACAGTACAGGGCGTCAGTGACGAGGCACACCCTTAAGTGCTTTGCTTTAAATGCACACTGAAGATGCCTGTTCACTTTTACCTTCACTACACAGTCTACTTCCTGGTATTTACCTCTCTGTGTCTTATACTGTATACACACACACACGCACACTCACATTTCTGTGTGAGTGTCCATCTGAGTGCGTTTACAGTATATACAGTATGTACTGTACTTTTATCTGCAGAGTCTCTGAGTTTTGGATACAAAACAGTACAATAGACAATGTTAAAAAACATGGCTGCCCATTTTGAATAGTGTGCGTAAGCCTCTGTGTGTAGTGTGTACAGTATTTAATAGTGTGTTTGGGGTGGAGGGGGGATGCCACTTTACCAGCTGTTTTTTTACTGTCAGTCACTAATCTTGCCCTGCTGTTAAAGCCTGCAGTGACTCAGCTAGGAACCAATATGACAAAATACCGCGCAGCAGGGGGCAGACTGATGAGGAGGTTGCGCACTACATTCAAATAAGCTTTCCTGCAGACTGAACAGGCTGGATGCTAATGTCTCTCCTAAATCTTCAAAGCATCTCTTTTCCAGACTGTAAAAAGATGATCTTTTCCATATCTCTAAAGTGACATGCTCCTACAGCAAGACAACCTTCACTACATGAGTAAGAGAACATTGGCAAAGATTCTGAATATTTAGCTCAATTCTAACAAAAAAAAAACAAAAAAGTGACACCAAATATGTATTTATACAGAGTCGCCAAAGTTGGATTCTTTTTGCATAGGGGCTTTAATAGAAACAGTCTATACTTGATCAGTTAAAAGCCAAAGTATTTTGGCAACTTTAAAAGCCACATCTAGTAAAATAGTAAAAACATACTTTCTTAGGCGTTTGTGAGCACTAAGCAGTAAGCTATACATTCTGGCAGCTATGGGGCCAATAGTCACCACTACTCATCAACGTAAAGTATGAAAACCAAACTTAAAAAGGCCAAGGGAAACCACACTGTTGAGAAGTTGGCCCAGTTGTCAAATCATTTTCCATTTTTTAAATGACTGATATCACTATTTAAGGAATATACTGAAAACCTACATTATTGTGTCAACAGGCTGTGTACCCCACATGGGAAGTGTTCATCTTCACAGTGAAAATGTTCTGTTTAAAAAAAAAGAAATAAGTGTTTGAACATGTTCACAAGAAGTCTCCTTTCCTCTTATATAGAAGTGCCAGAGGGAAACGTATGCTTGAGTGCACTGAGTGGCCTAAAAACGGCATCAGGGGTTGTGTGATGTGACCTCTCCTGATAATATGCAAACAGATGTTGCTGGTTGGACAGTGTCCATCTGGCAGGAGAGGAAAGGAGAGGCACACAGCTCATACCTGCATTAAGTCAGATTAGCCTAAACGTTGATATTGGCAGGGCTTGTTAATTTGCTGCAAAGTAAAATGCCTGGGTTCCTTTTAAAGATTTCGTTTTTCTTTTTCTTCCAAATCTTTGTCTTGATTCTGACTCCTCTATCTAATGATAACCTCTCAGAATGATTTCAATACAAGCCGAGTTCCCTCCTGCTTCTATTCTGGTTTCAATACTCAATTCACAAACCAAAACACGGGGAAACAATATCTGTCACTGTGAGTGACAGGGCTGCCTTAGGCACAACTCAAAATGAAAGATATAGCCAACAATTCTTCATTTCTATCCTTGTGCTCATGAATAGAGGCTTCTTTGTTGAAATCCATGGGCGGTATTAATGCTTTATCAAAGGGGGTGAAAAGAATAAGAGCGTCCTCCGGATTAAGACAGAGCCTTCTCAAATCCGTCATTTATGCTAATGCTGCCAGCAGATCATGTTCCTAATTAGGTCCAAATGAACACTTAGCTGATTGGGTTGAAGCTGCAAAAAGAGCTGTCAATCAGAAGATAAGAGGAGAGAAGGGGGGAGGAGAGCTGAGAAGCGACACAAGGAAATGGAACGAGATGAATAGCAAAGAGACAAAATACCTGTATGGACAGATTGAGACACACAAGGGATTTCGGGGAAATGCACAAGTGAGAAAGTACCTAGAAGTGTGGGTGTGTTTACTTATTTGTGTGTGAGAGTGCAAGTGTCTGCGCACAAATACACAGTCTGCCCATTATGCAGTTGGAGTAAGTGCAACTGGACCATTACAGTCCATTTAGGTTTCAAACAGTGAGACAGCACTTGGCACTTCATTTAGCCACACAAGCGTGTAACAGCACCAAGCTCACACTCCCAAAGCACCACCAGAAAAAGAAAGAAAAACACCCTCTTCCTGAGAGTTTCAAAGTGCTCTCTGACTGACGGTGCTGCTGGGAACGTGGTCTGTGTGTAAGGAGGCTCGGAGATGGGAATTCTCCATTAGCAGTGAGCGACAGAGCGAGTAAACATATGCCGGGACACGTGGTGTTAGTTCACACATGCATTACAAAGCCAGCTCTCGCACATGCAGTCAGTCTGACGAGCTTGGCCGTCATGCAAAGTGCATTCCTACTGTCCTGTGAATCAATAATATATTGATCTGTGTTCTTAGTCATAAAGTGATCTTTTCACTGGCTTCACAAGGCTTTGTTGTGGTGAGGGTTCACACTATGTGCACATTTACTGTATATTACCTTCTTGTGACCATCGTTTCTCTGCATGTTCAGGTTACTGTCCATCCAGTCTTATAACTGCTCTTTCTACAGACGGTTTTTAATGTTTGCAGTCAGTCAGGACGTAGTTTTGTGACTTAAGTTTGCCAGGTTGGAAACATATGTCATCCACTAATATTAGAGAAAGATGAATAGTCTTGTATGTCTTATTATGTATGACAGTCCTCTAAATCATTTGTGGAGCAAACAGAAGATAGTCTAGCGTAGCAAGTGTTCTTCTTGGATAATCCTCTAACTGGCTCAAGCAATTTTTGGCCGGCTTTTTGCAGTTCTGCTCTGAGCTGTTTAAATCCTCCTGAATGAAGCAGCAAAAAAGAAAGCTGGTTGGGAAAACGATTGTGTTGTTTTCTTATGGTTTTGTCACAGAGGGAACAAGCTTATACTTTCTTCTCGCAAAACCAGGCTAAAACTTTATTCTGAAAAAATCCTTGAAATGCCAGCTGACGTTCCGTAACAGCTAAAAAAAACAAGCTACAAGGGCAACAGGAACGGAGACACACACACACACACCCTCCCTTTCTCTCCCTTGACAGCCCCCCGTGAGTCTAATGAAGGCAGAGTGTGTAGGCGAGCATTCACGCCATGCCTGGTTGCACACGGTCAACCCTCCTGAGCAACATGCGTACACAAGAACATGTACAAAGACACACGAGCCTACACGCACTGGCACAGGGCGGGTGCTGAAACACAATAAAAGATTACACACAAGCGCACAGACACAGACAATTCAGAGTCGGAGCCCTGTGTACTTGACTTCAGGTCGACCCATCTGCCAGTCTCTCTCTACCTTTCACTGTCCTTCTCTCACATGCAAATGTACACTTTTCCATCTGATTCACTCACACTGAGGGATCATTATCTTTGGCATATTGCAGACACGGAGTCATGATGGGGCAATCGAGACAGCGTGTCACTTCTCATTAAAACGGAC
The DNA here is from genome assembly GCF_031162955.1 of Sander vitreus. Lineage (NCBI taxonomy): Eukaryota > Metazoa > Chordata > Actinopteri > Perciformes > Percidae > Sander > Sander vitreus. The sequence continues at coordinate 7,966,827 of NC_135877.1, read as the reverse complement.
TACAACCCCCATCTCTCAGTGTGTGCGCAATGAACGCATGGCCATTGACCTACCCTCCTTTGATGTAGTCCAGGAAGGTGACGTCGATGTCCACCAGGAATGACAGCAGCGTTACCTGTGAGCGACAGGACCACAATCAGCTTTGTGTCAATGAAAATCACTCTCAGGTGTTGCCTCTGATGGGACAAATACAGTTTAGTCTTTCTGGCTGGTTCAATTACAAAATAAAACACTCAGCAGTATAAAAGAGGTATCCATCTGGATCTACTGTAGTATGGTATTGCACTTTAAATGTAGCCCATGCAACGTAATGTATCAAAGGAAAAGAATGATATTTCCTCACCGTTCCAGAGTTGAGGTATTTTTTCTTCTTCCCTTTCTTCTTTGGATTTATCACCTGAAAAAAACAACAAGGTTCTCTATTGTGATTTTAACATGTATTTATTTATTCATTCATTCATTCATTCATTCATTCATTCATTCTTCAATTCATTCTTTCATTTTTTTAAGGACCGGTTCAGAATTGGCACCTCCTGGTGGAAATATCTGGCTCTTTAGCGGCAAAATGCTCCACTATGTTAACTAGCTAGCTGCTAACTTTGTATGAGGTTTGATGCTTGGCAGGCAGTGTAGAGTGGGTTTTAGCACTTTTTCACTGAAAACAGCTGCCACCTGCACTTTTCAGAACGCCCCTGATGAGAACACAGAGACATAAAACCTGAAAGCTGTGGGCCGGAAACCAGAAAATATGAGCTGAAAGATGCTAAAAAGCTTCATAGAGCAGAGAGGAACTGCAGAGTTCATACTTGTATTTTGGGTTTCTACTAGAACATGTTTACATGCTTTAATGTTTAAAAAAAAAAACATTCTTTTTCTCACACTGTCTGTCTGAATATACCTCTATTCACCCTCTGGTGTATTTCTTTAGGGGCGCTTTCACACCTATAGTTCGGTGGACTCTGTGCAATTCGGGGGTGAAGTTGCAACATTGTTGCATTTTTCATTTGGTTCGGTTTGCTTTCACACTGCACTTTGTCAAACTCAAACACTGTAAACACACGTCACGTGATCGAGACGGTCGCTTGTTTATTGGACAGAATATCCAAAACTCGCCGACACTCAGAAATAACACCAAATTTATTACGTCTTGGGTTTTCTGGTTCTGCTTTAGTGTTTCTAATATTTAAGAAGAAGGCAATCAATGTGAGCAGCTGACAGACAGCGAATAAAGTAGAGAGAGAGAGAGAGAGAGAGAGAGAGAGAGAGAGAGAGAGAGAGAGATGATGTCACACAGACGACCAGTGATGTGTGCTGAGAACAGCTTATGGATCTGAAAGTTATCATCCCTTAAATCATATATTAGTCCATACAGAAGTCCCGACGGCTCGTTTAAAGGTACAGTTTCTGAATACGCGCTGTGTGCACTCTGTGGATTGAGCGTTTTGATACTTTCACAGTATTTATATAGCACCTCAACCTGCTTTACACCTTTTACAATATGGGACCTTTAAGACTGTTTATGGGAGCCTACATCTGCCAAATAAGCGATCTGCGATCTGACTCAGATTTAATCAAATCTGTGTGTGTGTGTGTGTGTGTGTGTGTGTGTGTGTGTGAAGTCATATACAGCATAGTTAGTACAGCTCACTCTCCATTCTCAAATATTCCTCTCCCTAAACGAGCAAACACCATGAATATGCCTTTGAGCAATGCACACAGCCCAACATATTCAGAGGAGTAGCTAAATCCAGAGAGGGATTATGGCTCTAAACTGAGTCGTGGGACTTTATGAATATGTAACAGGACAAGCTTTTACATTATGATTTGAGACCCTGTTGTTTTTATGTACCGATTAGAAAAGAGACTTTTTTTGGCCGTGGACCTCAATTAATTTAGTCTCTTATTATGCAACCCGAGCTCATTAGAACATGCAATTGCTCCTGTGATGTTGGGACAGCCATAGACAATCCTGAAACTCCCTTTGAATCCCAAACACTGCATCAGAGCTGTTGAATCAGAGCTGTATGGTCTAATTATACTGTGCCAAGGTTAAACAGACAAGAGGACCTCAGGGAAATAACATACAAATGTGTGGATTTATGCATTTCCCCTTGGTTCACATTGCAATAAGTACACACAAGGACACGTTTGAGAGGAGAGGTGCAATGATTGAAACGCAGTTGAAACTAACACACACACACACACACACACACACACACACACACACACACACACACACCCTCTTGCAATAGAAAACCATCTTCTCTCTAACTGCCAGCTTTAAGTTGGAAGCCAGGGTCACGACACAGGCCAGAAGGCACAAAATTACTTTGGGTGTTTGTGTGTCGGTGTTTCTATCCTTTTACTGTTCCCCACATACTTATCAATGAGCCTCTGTGTGCACCTTTGTTCGTGTGCACATCTGAGCAATATTAGGCAAACAGCAGCTGTTTAAAATGACAGTCCCCTGTGCGCTCTCCTCTCCGTGTGGTACTCTGTTAATCAAGAAGTGTTAATTCTTCCTGGGAGAAGATAAGCCAGTGATCAATCATAACTGTCTGTCTGTGTGTGTGTGTGTGTGTGTGTGTGTGTGTGTGTGTGTGTGTGTATGTGTGTGTGCGAGAGAAAGTGAGGATAAAAATGTTAGTCTTATGAGAGCTCATTATCCTTAATCATTAATTATTCTCCACACAAAAAAATACAGTTCTTCCATTTATTTCCACAAATGTTAGCATTTTATCTCACATTTTTTAAGGCTAGGAATTTGTAAACATCAACATTACATCTGCTGCTCTGAAGTCTCATGTTCAAGCATCTGGTTTGTGTCCATTTCTATGGGATGTGACATTATCAAAGAAACATGGACATGATCCATAATGTTTGATCTGCTTTATCTCTTACTGCCTTAAACTAAAGCAGTATATTTCTACAGTTAGAAGCTATTAAAAAGGGTTTTGTTCAGTTCACATCCTCTAAAACTGTCTTTAGCTGAGAAACGTTAGGACTTTTATTATGATTTTTATTTCCCCTGCCATATAAAAATAAACTGTTGAGTAGGGCAGAAGTGAAATGGCAGTTGAGTTTTACTACAATTCAACTGCAGTAGAAAAAGTTCCAGATGGAGACCCAATGGTATTAGTAGTCCAATCACTGTGTGTGTGTGACCTGCTGACCTGTACACTGGTCTGGAGAGGAGAATACATGCAAGCTCACACACAAATTCACCTCATAGACATTGAACTGGCTCTGCCCTCTGGATAGTTCTCTGTAGCTGGTGCTGAATTCTCCGATAAAGTCATGACTACAGAGAGAAGTGGGAAAAACAGAGCAAGAACAAAAAAAACATTAAGAGTTGTGTTTGACAATATATTCCATTTGATTATTTGATTGATAGCACACACAGACCAGTAGTAGTGACAATCCCAAATGATTTAACTTAAAGTGAAATCCATGATGAGATCCATGGGTGGTGATGGCGCAGTGGATATGACACCTGCCTTTGGTGTGGGAGATCTGGGTTTAATTCCCACTGCGAGCCATCAACCAATGTGTCCCTGAGCAAGACACTTAACCCATAGTTGCTCCAGACCAGAGGCGTGCGGCCTCTGACGTACAGTATATAGCAATTGTAAGTCGCTTTGGATAAAAGCGTCAGCTTAATGACATGTAATGTAATGACGAATATGAGAGCAACTCAAATATGAGGAAGACATTCATGTTGAAACAAACACTAAAGCTCAGTTCAACCAAACAGCTTGTTAAACATTGATAGTATTTCTCAGTCCCGTTGAAAAACGCAACACCAAGATGTCACTGTGTTCCCGCTATCAGATTTGAGAGTGACACTGAATAGATTGCGGAGCATAAAAAGAGAAACGACTCCCTGTTCAACTACAGTTTGACAAATGTCACTCCTTTCTCTCTGTCTGACTGTCAGCAGCCAGAATCCAGACTCGTCATTACGCAGTCAATCTGTGACGGTCCTGCACCCAGCTTCCTTACCTTCTGAAAACATACAGTAGTGTCAATTATGTGTGACTTGGATTAGATTAGCCCTGCACAGGAAGCTAACGTGTTGAATCTTATCAACATAGGAAGTAATTAGGGAATGTATTCCCGCGTATTTATCAGATGATTACAAGTAGGGAGGTTATCATTGCATATCAGATTTATATCTTTACAACAACCTGCTATCCTCACAATATAGTACGAAACACTATGACACTATAAAAATTGCTCAAACAAACAGAACAGGTGTTGAGAACTATAAAGTGTCGTCTTATTTGCATTTTTTTGTTCAAGTTTCAAAAACAGCTGTGCTTTAAAAAAAATGAAAATGAAAATGGGATCCAGGAGGTCCAGTTGGAGTAATAGAGCCACAAGTCTAAAGACTCATCAGATGCACAATGATTGAACTGTTCTGGAAAGTTATCATGGTGGCAATTATTTGATCTTTTTCATGACAATCACAAGGTTGACAGTAAAAATACAGCATTCATATCACAAAGTAATCTACCACGAATGTGTGCTTGCACATATTGGATTGGCCAATGCAGCCAGATGACACCACATTGCATTCCGGCAAAGGTTTTTGCCCGACGACAGTGCGATGTTCTGCCGTAGCCCTCTGCGATGGCAACCCCCTGCATCAACAACGTAGGGGTGTACTGGTCGATACTAAAGTATTGCCACCACTGATACTAAGTCTTGTTTTGAATATCAATACTTGCGTCAACATAAATAAATTGGTCCCATGTTGTTGAACGTGAACTCTCTTCTTAGTTTCTCTGCTGCCGTTACTTGAGCCTTGTTAGTTTACAGAGCTCACACAATAAATGTATTTGATATACATCGTAAAAAAAAAAAAAAAAAAAACTAGCTTGTGTCTGATTAAGTAATTCACACAGAATAGTAAAAAAAAAAAAAAAATCCCTAAATTGTAATGAAAATGCATTCAGAAGATGCACTTCTAAAATCATGACATCATGGAATCCGTATCAATGTCTGTAAAGGAGCAGAACCAAATTTTGTGGCATCGGCTGAAAAGCAGTGGCTTCATTCAAATAAGAATGATTTTGTGTGTGAAGATGTGTTTTTTGAACGCGGCGGCCTGAAGCTTCGTTTATACTTCTACGGTAAAGTACCAAACAGCAGAGGTGTTGAGTCACATGAAAACATAATATGTCTAATCATGCATCTAAAGCAATTCAAACAAAGTTGGTACTGGATTGCCAGATCAGTTGTAAGGTATTGAACCCAGGAAATATTATATGTGTTTGCAGTGTGTAATTTAAAGGGTTTTATGATAGTTAAACTACAAAAAGAACAATAGAAGTGGTCAAGTAAAAGAGAGGAATTACCTGCCATCTCTGTCCCAGTCGTACACCTCAACCTTGATTGTTCTGTTGGGAAAGGCACAAGATGAGGATCAGATTAAAAAGAAGATTTAGATAAAGATTTTTTTTGTTTCCTGAATTATGGGTCTAATGATGTTTCTCCTGATAGGATTTCTGTATTTCTTGAGGCGTTGCAATGCTTCGTGGCAACATGCACCATATCTAGAAGGTGAAAGGTGATGTTGCTGGACATTTACAATAAAAAAAAAAAAAAAGGTTTTTCTCCAGAGAACAACTAAACTGACTTACTATACTCATATTCAAAGTGCTAAAAAGCTATCTTCTATACTTGTGAAATTATAAAATATACATAGTCTAACACTTGATCAGAAGAAAGCAGGAAGAAAGAAATTTCTTTTGTCATTGTTGTCATGAAGCCATTAGGAGAAGCAGATCCATTCTGCAGCTTATCTATATTCCACACTGTCTGCCTGTCACTGTATTTTTCTCCAGTAATGTGCGCTCTTCATCTCCAAATACATCTTTTTCTGCATCCTATTATAGCGTACAAGGACATGGGGGAGAGAAAAAACAGAATAGTCTGCAGGAGGCAGATATGCTGTGCTATCACTCCATCTACCAATATCTTCAACAGGAGGGTCATTTCTTTCTGACAAAAGCAGGAGAGTGATACGTATACGTAGAGAGCGAGAAGGGTGAGGCAAAGGGATAATAGAACAGAGACTGAATTAAAACGGACAGAGCAAAAGGCACTCTGCTGGAGAGAATGAAGGAGAGAGAGAGCAAGGGGAAGAGAAGACGGTGTGAAAATGGCAAACAAAATGACCGAAAGTAATAAAAGACAGTCAGAGTGACAAAATCATATAATGCTCATAATCTCTTGGCCGATGAAGTTTGTCTTCTTGATAGCAGGAAGTGGAGACGGGTCACATTTGACTGTATACAAGTTTGTGAGCAGACTGAATCTTGTTTGACTTTATTCTGAATTTACTGTTCAGAGATTGGGCAGCTTTCTAAAAGCAAATGAAACTTAATTCAAAACCTGAGCCAAAAATGCACTTTACATCTTTCAAAATGAGAAGAAGCGGAAATACAAAGCATCATTAATGGGCTTTAGAGCTGCTTAGAGAGCCAGATGCACATTAGAGTAAAGGAGTGGGAATGAGCTGAATGATAGTGATGGGCACTCTGGGGATGAATGTGTCTCCTGGTTGGCTTAACACACTCTCCTCCAGAGAAACCTGTATTTGCAGAGTTGTTGGCATAATGTGTGTGTGAACATGCATGTGTTTATGGGCGTGTGTCTCATTAAGTCAGTGTTATGCCACATCTTAGTAGGAAACAGCTTTGATGAGGAGTGTGTGTGAGTGAGTGAGTGAGTGTGTGTGTGTGTGTGTGTGTGTGTGTGTGTGTGTGTGTGTGTGTGTGTGTGTGGGTGGGTGGGTGTGTGTGTGAGTGTCCCAGGAGCAGAGAGACACTGTTTTCTATTGTTTGCCAGCTTGAGCTCCTCCTTATCTCTTTTCCCAGGCTGCAGAGACAGATTCAATGTGTGAGTATGAGTACGAGTACGAGTGTGTGTGTGTGTGTGTGTGTGTGTGTGTGTGTATGTGCAGTCCACTGTGAGTTTTCTGAGACCCACATAGATTCAATAATCAATAATAAGCTTATTGATACCAAACTTTCAGATCAATGCCGCTGTCTGCTAGCTGAACTAAGCTTAACTGTCTTTGTGTGTTTTTTACTACACAGCTCCTGTCGACACCCAAAATGGACACAAACACATGACTGACATGAGAGAGACACACTTCTACCTACTTATTTGTTTTCTCAGACTTCTCCTGAGATCTAAAGTAAGAAGTATATGTAGAAGCAGAACTTTCTAATAACTTCTATTTTTTAAATTACATAATTCATTAATTGCTAATGTAACCTATAGAGACCTTTTAGTCAGAGCACTGCAGGTCAGCTGGTTCTGCATTTTTCTGCAAGCAAGCAGACAATTCAAACTATATGAGACTTTTCCTTAACGAATTAATATTTTCTTTTAGCGTAGCTCTTCTTTTGAGGACAATTTCCCAGTAATTAGTACCAAAGTATTTAGCTCTTTTCAGAACAAATGCTAGGAATTTTGATTAAACATTTAGGAAATTGCGGACCTGTAAAACTGAAGGTTACCAAAAAAGAATCAATACAGAGTAGCAGCAGAATTTACTGACATTCCTTTTCAAATAAGATAGATGTTTTGAATGGCAATGCTATCGGCCACAAAGATAGCATCCCCTCAGCAAGAGCCCTGTCCATCACCCAATTAATAACAGCAAGTTCCACTGACAGCTCCTGCATTCAGGCAGATAGAGAGACTCTGTGCACAGACACTTGTTGGGGTATCAAAATAAATGCGTATGATAACGCATTTATCATACGCAAATGAGTAATGTAACGGAGTTCTGACTTGAGAATACATAGTTTTTTGGCTCTTTGTTCAGTACAGTTTACAGTAAGAGAATTGAAGTAGCCGTCTGCCCCCTCTCTCTGTAAACTCGTGAACTAAATATAAACTAGACCAACAGAAAATATGACTTATCTCCCAAAAAGCCTGTGAAGTACATCATACCCCTGAACACATCATCTAGATAAGAATGCAGTTACATGAACCAAAGTGGAACCGCCATGCTGCTGTGTAGAATGAGAAGAAATCCCACCTCCATTGAAAGGTATGAAAGTATTGATTTAGATGGAATAATCCTTATAGAAAACAAGGAGGGAAAAAATCATACAGCTGCACTGCTTTTTCTCCAGAAAATAATACAATATATTACGCAATTTTTGTCTGCCAAATTATCTTTGCCTTCCTGCTGAATCTGCCAAAAACAATAATATTTCTACTTAGCAGCTGAAAACAGTTTCATAAATTTTTCATTCACACTGGATGTGTGTTATTGAATGCTACTTTCCTTAGCGCCTTACAAAATATAGTGCATACATTTTTCATACGAGTGGCCTCAGAGAAAATGTAACCCAGACACTCATGGCGATGCACCGCTGTTATTTTCTCTTTATTTTATTACTCTCCCCAAAGCATGGTAAACAATAAAGGCTGCAGAAGTGAGTGTGTTTGGATGGACAGTGTCGAGGCTCATTGTTCATATCTCAGCCAGCCTAAACAGACAGAACATTATGCAGACAAAAGGTAAAAATGAATGAGTATAAGCTGTTTATACCTCCAGTGCCTCCTTTATTATTGCGGATATTTGGGTTTCTCACACTAAAAATGACTAAAACATTTCCAATATATGCCAAAAGACAGACTCTTTGGTGAGCCACAGCCAGCAGTGCTATGCTGTGTGTAAGCAGCCTGAAGAGGCCGTTAAACACTGCCGGACCGTTCATCAAATCACATATGTTGCCCATATTACCTTGCATGATATTTTCAGTGTGTTTGATATTGAAAATAACTCGCTGATGAATCAGGGGGTTGTCTGTGTTGTTGTATTCTGTTTAAGTTGCCGAAATAGCTAGTATCTAAAAAAAAAAAAAAAAAATGGACTCACCTGTCGTAATCGCCATTGCAAAGAGCTCGAACAGAGATCTTAAAGGCCTGCCACACTGGGTTCAATGTATTCTTCACCACCTCTGTCTTGTGGCAGATGGTAAACCTGCAGAGAGACGAGGAGATGAAAAGAGAGTGAGAAAAGGAAAACGAACGAAATAAGATTTGTGGGGAGAGAGAGGGAAACAGAAAAGGGAATGAAGTTAAAGAGGTAACTTTCTGCCAACAGAGTAAATGTGGAGGGCTATGGAACTCGACTACTGCCCTGACACACACATGCACAAAAATACACACACTGCAAAGAGGTGATTTCATTAGTCCCTTGGCTAGCAGGTGGACTTGGTGTCTTCTGCCCTCAGAGCGCAAGGTCTTATCTGACTTGTCACACACTGCAGGATGGAAAAGAGAGCGCACAGAGCTGGATCTCACACACACACACACACACACACACACACACACACACACACACACACACACACACACCACTTCAATGCCTCCTGCCTCCACACGCACGCACACGTCATACACAAACAGTTCCACATGTAATCACAAACGTGCTTAAACTGGCAGCCCGGCTTTTAATCTCAGACAAATCAATGAAACCAATTTCCTTTGGATCCAGGGAAGGATTAAACCAAACATGAAAGGGGAGAAGGAAAGACGGACGGAGAGCGAAGGAGGAAGGGGGAGGGGAACTCACGTGCCATCCTCATTGCTCCTGTAGAAGACCAGGAAGGGATCGGACTTGCCGAAGAAATCCTTTTTGTCCAACTTGTTCCCGCAGAACTGCATCATTACCGATTCCTAATGAGTAGAGACAGAAAAAGACAGAATAAATGTATGGATTATACATTGTACATGCACATTTCCAAGCAGTGGTAGTCCATGTCTTTTGTTAACATTGAGGAGTGTATCGAATCCCATCTGCAGACCGTATTTCCCTTTGAAAGCAACATGTTTTGTAGATTGATGATTTCTGATCGATTGAGGCTGTTTGTGGAAAGGTTTAGAGCCAAATAGTTGAAAGTGAAAAAAAAGCCATTTTCTTTGGTAATGACAGACTGAATGCAAAAAGCTGTCTTCGATTGTTGACGTAATAAAAAACAAAGTAGAGCCACGTACTAAAAACACAAAAAAAATATAGTTTTTAATTTATTTCATCAACTGATTGCAGGTAAACAAACTGACAGACAGGGAAACGGAAAGGAAAAAGCTTTATTTTTCTTTTTACACTATTTTAATTATTTTACTAACAGTATTATTAATTGATGTATTCAGTGATATTTGTGACTCATTTGATAATCTTTTGATTCTTTTTGTTGATGTTGGATTATGATTTCGGTGCTATAGAGGCCATTTTTATATTTCTAAGTCTGATGTTATAATGTTCAAATTGGAACAGTCATCCCCATAACTACAAAATACACCACCAACAAAACATGGCACCAGAAATGCCTACAGCTGCTTTTAAGTGCTTTTCAAGTATTTTAGTGGGGATTTTGTTGTTCCCAAAAGTTTAATAAAATATTCACACAAAGGACAAAGGGGCCTCTCACGTCATTTGTTCGTCACTTCTTCTTAAGTCTGTAAACAGATGAACATTATTTACACTCAAAATTCAGTTCCCATAGCTATCGTGCCTTGAATCATCTGAAACAAATGTCCTGCCAGGGAAAGGAGCAGGTAGCCAAAGACCATCATGACTTTGTGTAAATATACACGGCAACTTTCTTAAGCCAAGTGGCGTGTTGTCTGTACGCATTTTGAGCTCTCCGCGTGTATGTCTACGTTGTATACAGCGGGCGTACACATACACGCCACGTGTTATCGCTACTTGGCGTGTTATCGCGAGAAGAAAGCTACGGTTCACCCTTTCATACTACTCGCTGCGGTGTAAATTCACACGCAATCGCAAGGTAATGTCAATGGAAGCCAAACGGCGATATACACGCTAAAAAGTGAGTATGTGTCTTGATAACACGCCAATAATGGCATACGAATTGGTGTGTCATACATACGCCATTTCATGAGATCAGTCTGCAAAGACAGAGCAGAAAAAGATGCAGAAAAGATAGAGAAACACAAAAGACACAGGACAACAGAGACTCTTCAGGGAGTGTTCATCCATCCTCACCCTGCAGTTGTTCAGCTCCTCAGCTTTCACAATAATGTTCCCGCATTTCTTGCCTTGGATGCCTCTGTAAAACACGACAAACAACATAGCAAAGGGTTAAGACATCACAATCACATGGATAGTGTATTTGGCATGTTGTTTACTCTACATGTATCCTTCCTCCTACGTCTCTGCTGTTCTCTGCACTCGGGGCCAAGGTAAAGTTGACATTGTGGAATAACTGGAAGACATCTCATATTTCCTAACCGGAATGACCATCTCGACGTCAGAGCAGTGTGTACACTAGAAGAGGAGCAATGATGGCATCAAGCATGTTTGATAAAGACGGGACTAGTTCCACACGCACCCCAGAGCTGCTTCCAGGCAGGATGGCGACCTTCTCGCAGCAGGATGGGACCCTGCGTGTTTGAATTCTGAAAGTCACACATGGACCATGTCCCATTGCCTTGTTTGTTTACTCAGTGATGTTCCATACTGCCGCTGTGGCGTGTTGACCACAGGATATCGGAAATAAGTAAAGATTGAGATTATTTCCCAAGACACCGACACAGTCTCATCAGTGTCGTGACATTTTGCAGTGATTGTGGTTGATTGCACGCTGGGCGGGAGGTGATGCAGGGGAGATTTGAACTGTAAAAAATGACATTTTTATTATTACTACCATTTGAGTGAAAGTACAACTAGAATTAATGCCTCGCGGTTGTGTGGGGCGACTTGTGGCTCGAAGGTAGACTGGTAGACTACCCTCAACCACAAGATCGGCGGTTCAATCCCAGGCTCCTCCGGCCACATGTCAACGTGTCCCTGAGCAAGACACTGAACCCCAAGTTGCTCCCTGCATGCTGTATGTATTTTCATTTTTTTTGTATGGCTCGGCCAACCAGTCAAGTTGCAGTTTACATGCACGTATGTCCAGACTCATGTAATATATGTGGTTAAGACTTTGAAGCAGTTTAATAAAATGTATTAAGTGTATCCTTCAACCCGGCAGCACAGAAGATCTAAACAATCGCCACATTTTTCAAGATTAGTATCACCAATTCAGTATCCGACCAAATGTCTCCCCTTATGACGTTAAATAATGTCCAGAAGTGAGAGCATTATGAAGTTGACCTTTGACCTTCTGGATTTAAAATGTCAGCAGTTCATCAATTTATCCAATTAGACATTTGTGCGAATTCTTTTGTCATAACAAGCGTATGAATTATTGAGTTATAGCCAAAACGTGTTTTATGAGATCACACTGAGCTCGCTTTGACCACCGAAATCTAATCAGTTTTTCCATGGGTCCAAGTGCCAAATCTGAAGAAAATTCCCTTCAGGCCACGGCTATCGCCGGCGCGGAGGCATAAAAGGTTCTAATAAATGACACAGCAACAGGGGGGCAAGGGATGAAAAATTGGCCACAGTGTAAACATTGCAGTGCAGCCGCCCACGTTCCAATGTGGCATTTCATTTTACGCAGAATGTGGCCTCAGAGGACATTTCGTTGCAGCGCCTACTTATAACTTTAAACTTATGTTACAGATTTTCATTTGTCAAAGCACAATGACAATAAAGATCTATTCTATTCTATATGGCCCAGGCTGTTGATGAGTTGGATTTACAATGAGCCTAAGGCAGGTGTAGGTCTGGTCAGTGTTAGGCACCTCAGTTTAGCATCATTTTGTGATCAGTCCAACAGATAAAAATGCAGAAAAGTCAAGCTTAAATGTGAACGCACATTATGAAATAAGACCTACTGGAAATGTCATATTTACTGTATAAGCACACCCCTGTTTAGACTCTAGAACAGACGTCATGGAAAGTTTTACTACTTCACACTAAATCAAAACATTTCAAAGATATAAAAGGAACACTGTTGAACATGAAGTGTGTGTGTGTGTGTGTGTGTGTGTGTGTGTGTGTGTGTGTGTGTGTGTGTGTGTGTGTGTGTGTGTGTGTAAAAGGTGGGGATAGGTGATGCGTGTGTGAGCACATCCTCTGAATAACATCATGGTCTAGAAGGTGAACTTAACTTCATGTTTAGACTCTAGAACAGACATCATGGAAAGTTTTACTACTTCACAACGAATCAAAACATTTCAAAGATATAAAAGGAACACTGTTGAGCATGAAGTGTGTGTGTGTGTGTGTGTGTGTGTGTGTGTAAAAGGTGGGGATACGTGATGCATGTGTGAGCACATCCTGTGAATAACATCATGGTGTAGAAGGTGAACTCAACCACACCACACCACACCACACACACACACACACACACACACACACACACATACACACAAAAACTACAAATGTTCCCTTCAGTCTGTTAGGAAGTAGTCACGGCAAACTGTTTAGCTTCTGAAATTCATCCTCTCCTCTTTAACCAGCACATTAATGCTGCCCAGACACCCTGTGTGATCCCTTTCACATTATACAGAGTCATTTCATCCATTGTCAATATAAAAATGTTCATTAGCTTAAAATATTTAAAAACTGTTTTGTCAAAAAAAAAAAAAAAAAGTGTTTGGTTTGATTATTTGATGTACCTGTCTTGTCTACCTGTGAAAGGTTTAATACAGCACTTACTCATTTTGTTCTGCATCATAAAGTATATTAGTAAAGAAATGTACACTCAGAAAAATTATAAAAACGTACTTGAAATCATTTCAATGCTTGATTTCCTGGACAGTTATGTTTCAATACTTAATCACATGCATACAGTAATAGCAATGTATCTCCATGACAATCCTCCAACAAGAATAAACCTTTAAAAAAGGAAGCTATCCATGTGTGGGAGGAAGAACCGGATAACATATTCTGACTCGACTTTTGAGAGGTCTTGCAATCCGACAAAGGGACCGATCGTCTGATGAGCTCCGCTCTGAGAGACCTACCTGGCACAAATCGACTCAGGCAGTCATTTAGACAGCCCTGAATTGGGGTTGAAGACCTCTGTGTGAATGTAATTTTAAGTCTCCTTTTACTCCAGCACAAGGAACTCGGGGGGGGGGGGGGTTAGTGCTTTTGAAATGGCAGACTTATCAAAATGAAATAGAACCTTGAACTGATGCTTTGCATTGAATACCTGAGAGCTTTTTATTTTTTTTTTACCCTTTTCTCTTTTTAGCTCCCTGGGGAGAGAGGAGACTTTTTCTCCTTTCTCATTTCCTTTTATTTTCTAGACAGCACATAGAGGTGGGGTCTGCTGGAGTTGTATGCAGTAGGTGTGTAAGATGGGTCAAATATATTCAAAAGGAAGACTGATTGAGACTAATTAAGACAAAAAACTGGAAGAATGATAGAAAGTGAGGCAGACCTTATTCACCAGCCTACGAGAATCAATATGGCAATACTGATGTACTTCCTCTCTAGGAGATATTATTGATGCACTAGCTAGTGTTTATGTTATTAATGCTACAGTATCACTTGAAGGAGAACTGTCCCTGTTCTGCTGCACTGTGGGTGATGTTATGTGAAATATTTTCCACAGGCCGTGCCCTAGGTTTATTGACATCCGCTTGCAAATTATTTTACCATCCAGATGGAAGTACATGACGTGTGTTCTGTAACCCTAATGACGCCCAGAGAGAGCTTGACAAACTCTGAATAGAACAAGTATAGTGCCACAGTTACCGCCCAGAGGATCCCATCGCAAAACCGGAACATATTTCTGATGTATTGTAGCTTACGGTCACATCTACTGCACATGCAAAACCAACAAGAATATTGAATGAGGTAAAGTGATGTGTGATGTTCAGTTGTGAGTGAGAAACATGTAAGTGCAACAAAAAACTATGTGTTATTCTGCAATATTAAAATTCAATATTGGCACTTGACTCTCCACCCACTTCATCTAATTTTCAACAATTTAACAATATCAATTAACTGCTCTCTCAAATTCCTGCTCTTCACCTTTTACACAAAAGAACAAATTGTACATGCTCTCTTGCTTTGGCAGCATTATACATTATGAACGGCGTGAGCAGTTGTTGACACAGCGCGATGGGTGTCAAAGTACAAGATGGACACAAAAAGGTTGAGCTAATTAATAAATAGTGAGCTGCGTGGGTTGTCAGTGTACCAATGTTACAAGCTACAGATATCACCAACCTTCGTCAGAACTAAACATATTATTCTTTAAAATCAGCAAAGGTCCAGCTCATGATTATTTATCATTAAGACTCATTATTCCATGCTACTTTATACTTCCACGTAGGGCTGGGCGATATGGAGAAAATCAAATATCACAATATTGTTGACCAAATACCTCGATATCGATACCGCAACGATACTGTAGTGTTGACTATTGGTGCTTTCACAAAATATTTACACAATGAGATTTTTGATAAATAATCATCAGTAATGCAGGTATAATGACTAAGTGGGTAAAGGCAAATAATAGAACAGCTACAACAGTCTGGTAAGTTCAGAAAATGACATCACTTTACTGTAATGCAGCCTTTCAAACCAGGAAAAGACAAAACTTATGCCATATTACGATATCCAAAATCTAAGACGATATCTAGTCTCATATCACGATATCGATATAATATCGATATATTGCCCAGCTCTACTTCCAGAGAGAAATACTTTTGACTCCACTACTGACCGTTACTTTGCAGATTAGGATTTTTACATGTGATCAGCCTATAAAATATAATGCGTTCAGTTACAGTACACCAATATACAGAAGACAAGGAGCACGCGGAAGATTAAAAAAACACGGACTCTTCAGAAGAGGAAATTATCTTTCCTTGAGCTTCTGTGGCCGAAAGTCGGACGGCACAATCTTCTGAACACAGCCATACTGAGAAATACACAGAGAGTTTTGTGAAGCTGATCTGAGTCTTAATTAGCTTTGTAACTCATTTGGCAATGGCTTGAATGTAAGGGACGTTCATTATTATTAAAAAAAAAAAAAAGTTACGCACTAAAGCTTTAAGTACTAGTACATTTCATATCACTTGTAAGACTGTGACTCCTCATTGTGTATACGTCATGGCTTGATACAGTTCAAAGTTCTCTACCGTCTTCATTATTCAAACGAGAGGCTCGCAAAAATATTCCCCAATGTCGATCCTGGCTGTCCTAGATGTTGCTACAGTCCAGCTGCAGTGTGGCACATGTCCTGGGGCTGTCAGCATTTGGATGGTTTTTGGGGTCCAATATTTGAAGTCTTTTCACATATTTATAAACAATAAATCTAGATTTTCATAAAGCGGTTTTTGGCATACTACCCCAAGGCTGTAGTGTAACAGTGTTACAAGCGAATGCTTTAGCCTTTGCTTCACTGGTGGCCCGCTGGTTTATTATTCTCAACTGGAAAGCTAATAATCCCCCCCTCAGTTATACAGTGGCTGAAGGAGCTGCTGTCCCTTTGGAAAAGCTTTGATATAAATTGCGTAAATCCCGCAAGAATTTCACCTTAGCATGGAGTCCTTTTGTCGATTTTGTGCAGAACGTTTCCTTCACATGAGTGCTGGTGGCCCGAGATGATTATAACTGTTAATGTAAGTTTATAGTTTGTTTATGTACTCTAAGCGGCCCGTTTCCTTATGTCCCTTTATTTATTTATTTTTATTTCCCCTCATAAGCCTTGAGAGGGGTGGGTTTGGTTGGGTGGTGGGAATTGTTTATTTGTTAAGATGTTCAGGGTTTCTGTTCGCATCTTTTTGTAAAGATTACCTGAAAAACTATAAAGTATAAAAAAAAAAAAAAAAAAAGACTGATACCGTTACTTTTACTAGCAGTAGGTAAAGGATCTGAATACTTAAAATAAGTAAATGTGGTCACTACACCCTCAAAATGAAAAAATGCATGCTTGAAAAATTTATTTTTCTCACCAGTAACCCATGACATTAAAGTTACAGTCTTGTTAATATAAAAATCCCCCTATTTCCATCCCTTCTCTGCCTAGCTCTGGAGGAGGAACAGTAACAAAAAGACTAACTCTGGACTTGATTTGATCTACTCAGACTGCTAAAGCCTCAAATTAACAGATACACTTTTCAACAGATGTTTGCACAAAACAAGGACAAAATGAGGGGATCTTGTAATGTCCAGTGTGAACCAAGGTTATTATAGTTTTGCATTTTTCATTAGTTTTTATTTTTATTTCGTTTTGACTTTTTGTTTTCAAATTCAGTTTAGTTTTAATTAAAACAGTTTAGTTTTAAAGCGGGTTTGCTAGTTTAGTTTTTATTTTTTGAAAATGCCTAATTTTAGTTTAGTTTTTATTAGTTTTAGTCTTTTTTTGTAATATGGGTTATTTGTCGGGGGATTCAAAAAGATCAGAAAAAAGTTTTGTGTAATAATAACTCAACAAAAACATCATCCAATTTTAGAAATATGTATTCAACAATAACACCAGTAGATAAAATGTAGCCTACATATGGTCATAAATATGTAAACAGTCTACACAAGACGCAGTACGTGCAAAATGTGTAAGTGACGTGTTCCAGGAAAAAAAAACTAGATAGCCAACAGACTAAAGAAGACATGAACAGGTGTTTTCAACTTTGGTTCGAGTAAAGTGGCGAACTTTTTGAAGTCAATCGAGTCACAGTTGTGTAGACATCCCAGTATCAATCCACATATTAACCCACGCTTCCTCCCGCTTTTGGTGTTCCTGCATATTTACTAACCAGCAGCTATCGGGTCACCAGTGAAAGCCCTCCTGTAGTGTTCTCTGTCCTGCTGTTGTCTCCGTCATGCTGCCTGGCCCTGTATCCCATACATCCATGCCCGTAACGTTACCGGGGTTAGCTTCTGTTTCGGGGAAAGGGGGCTTTGCGTTCTCCTTTACCTTGTTAAGGTAAGGTAAGCTAAGTTAGCCTCCTAGCTTGTGTGCGCTTCTCAAATGTACTTTGAAATTCGTGGGATTTTTCCCTGTAATAAATTGTCCACATATTTTACCACCTTCCACTGCAAGGCACTTTTATCTGACACAGTCATAATCAAATAGGACTGCCGCTTTCTTCCGACTTTCGGTACCGCTATGATGCCAGGCCCAGGCGAGAGGCACGGAGCCACGGACATGTTGTGTTCAATTTGACGTGGAATGTCGGAATTTCTGGGTTCCCAGTCGGAAACTATACATGTCTACGGGAAATGTCATGGTCGGAGAGATATAACGTTATTTGCTCTATGAAAGATCGACAAAGACGAAAACTAAGGACATTTACTCGATAATTTTATTTTATTTTAGTTAGTTTTGCAAACAGACATTACAGTTTTAGTTTAGTTATCGTTTTTTTGTAATGCCTCGTTTTTATTTTTATTTCAGTTAACGAAACGGTTTTTTCCAACCTAGTTTTCGTTATTTCGTTCGTTTTCGTTAACGATTTTAATGTCGGGCTACATACAGTACCTCACTGTTTAAGACTTCTTGCACCGCAAGTCGCGTTTTTTAGACACGCATACAAGTTAAAATATTCTCAACTTTTCAGTGGAAGGCGCGGAGTGGCACCTCTCGTCAATGTCACACTGGGCCTAGGCAACTAATCAAATCTTTTTTTTGCCGGAGAGCCCGGACTGCCTCGAGTTGAAGCACACACATTATAAGTTTTTAAAAGCACACTGAAGACTTAGTAAAACTCTCTCAATGTCTCTTTTCCACTGTTTCTCACCCTCAAATATGGATGAGAAAGAGTTAAAGATGCACAGAAACACAGACACACACACACACACACACACACACACACACACTAGACAAGCGCCCAGAATCTGCGTCGCCATGACAACTCGGCCGAGCTGGGGGCCCCCACTGTGGGATTCCTCTGCTCGTTATTTCCTCAAATGCCTCCTCTTGCTCCTCTATTTGTCAGAACGGCGGTCATTATTCTGTCTGAGAGATCTGCCTAAAAAAAATACGTGGGTGGCAACTGACAGGATTGCATGGTACTGGATGAATAATGTATCTCACAGTTTTGCCTTACATACGTATGCATACGTACATACTGACAGTATTATGTGGTAAATACAAGAAGGACCAGCTAAAATCTCAAATCTAAACTAAAGTCTACGCAACACAATGCTGCTTTCTAAACTCTCTCTCTCTCTCTGTGTGTGTGTGTGTCTGTGTGTCTGTGTGTGTGTGTGTGTGTTATGAACAAAAACTTATGACAACATAATATTGTTGTGGTGCAATCACTGAGTGTTTTAGTTATTTGCTGAAATCAAGCACTGGTGTATGGTATTTTGCATTACTGTACAATAGAGAAATAGAGAATCATGCATTTGAAAAAAAGCCCAAAAATTGGGTCTTTAAGTTAGGGCTGCACAAAACATCTTTTTTTTTTTTCTTTTTTTTTAAATCGTCATCGCGATATTAACTGGCGCAATAAACACATCGCGAAAGGCTTCTACATATCGCAAAAGGCACTCAGGGGATTTTGTGTGTTAGTTGAAAGAAAATATCTGTAGATAACTGCACAATCTGTCACTTCTTTTAGTGGTGCCTTTCATGTTTAATTCAATGATCAATTTGTTCAATAAAAGAATGATGGAAATTATTTCCTTTTATTGGTTTTAATTTGTAATTTAGCAGAATACTGAAAGCAGCAGAAATGCAAAACTGAGTACACTTTAATATGTTTATTTATCACAAATACTATCGTTATTGCGATATTCAACCACGAAATCGCATATTGCATGTTTGCCTCATATCGTACAGCCCTACTTTAAGTGTCTCAATATTTTCATGTTTGGCATTTACAGTGAAGTAAATTAATTTAATGTGTTTTGAAAAAAAACAAAAAAAAAAAACAGCTTTAGCAGATGATTAAGATCTGAGAATGTTATACGAATCCATCCTTACGCTCACTCTCAGTCAAAATGCTTTACTCTTCTTAGTATATTCATTACACAGAAAAGCACTCAAAGTTGAGAAGTGCTTCAGGAATCTGTGTGTGTGTGTGTGTGTGTGTGTGTGTGTGTGTGTGTGCGGGAGGAAACACTGAATCCTCTAATCAAGACACATAGATTTGCAATCAGTGTCTAGCAAGAGACGGGTAATTAAGTCTGGGCTGCAGCGTAACACACATGCATGCACAAACAGGGGGCGCACGCACACACACACGCACATGCACACACAAACACACACACACACACACACTTTTCATTATATTCCCAATGAAGGGAGAATACCTGACGGAGACATTCATTATAAAACCATGCAAATTTATCAATTCATGGTCCTGCCCTGACACGATCATACACACGTTTTACCCTAAAAGGAAACTCATAACCATAATTCTCTCACACAAAAAGAACACTGACATCAAATCCATGTTACACCAGAGTCAGATACAGAGTTTCTTTGTTTTTCCTTTACAAGTCCATATAATCAGGCTTGTATTCACAGCTATCAGCCTTTGTGTGTGTGTGTGTGTGTGTGTGTGTGTGTGTGTGTGTGTGTGTGTGTGTGTGTGTGTGTGTGTGTGTGTGTGTGTCTGGGCGTTCTTGGCTCACTTGTATCTAAAATTGTAGCCCACTTGGCTTTTCCATAGTTCACCAGCGCATCTCTCCGACTCTGAACACTGAACGATCTTGTTTGTGGGAACAAAAGAGGCAGAGACAAAAAAAGAAAGAGAGGGTGGCAAGTGTGAGAGAGATAAAGGTGGAGAGTTAGAAATGAGAGAGAATAGAGAAAGAGGGAGAGGTAAAGAAAAGTGACAGAGCCCCCAGTTCACAAACTGCACACTGAATATTCATGAGCCCCTCAAAATGAACATTAGCATCAGTATTTCAAGTGAAATTGTTATCAGTAATAAATGCTAATTTACTGCAAAACATCTTAGGTGGTATTCAATAAAGCTGAGTGCTCTCATGCTCTACGCATCTAGTAAGATGAGAAAATTCTCATGTCTGTACATTAATTATGAAGCTACAGCCAACAGCCAATTTACTCATCTTAGCTTAGCTTAACATAAAGACAAGGGAGAAAGCTAGCCTGGTTCTATCCAAAATGCCTGCATTGTCAATGCAGGCATAGTAACTTCTTCTCGTCACCATGAGGTTGGCAGGCAATCTGAGGGTGGTTCTTCTCAGCTTCAAACCTTGTTTTTTTTCTTTTGACATTAGGGCTCATATATTCCCAATCATGGATATCTCATATTGAATCAATCTGTGAAATTGTAAATGGCTTATAAAATATAAAACAATGAGAAAATCAGCTACACATACGCTCAGACTATTTGTACAACAACACACGCACACGCACACACACACACACACACACAGCTGGTCGGCCAAGCATTGCAGGATACTGTACTTGTCATTGTTTGCTCTGTCACACACACAAACACACACACTCCTGAATGCCCACTGGAGTTTGATTGAACAATGTAATTAACTGTAATTAGCACTCATTACAATTGTTAAAGATGCCCCCTGTTGTGTCAGGCTGCAGGTGTGTGTCTGACGAAGTCTAACACCCACACACACACAACCACACACAACCTCAGCAAGACAACAATTGCAACAGCTGTGGCCTCTGTACCTTTGTTTTTAATAAATGTTGACAGGGTTTCTATTTTTATTTCCAAATCACTCATGATGCCTTTTAAAACAAGGTTTATGACACTTGTGGACCATATCCATCCATCCATCATTACATCCATCCATCCATCAATTCATTATATGTAACCGCTTATCGTTGACAGATACATGAAGAGTGAATGTCACCTGAAAGTCAACAACTCACTCGTTCTTCTTTCCTTAGCGATGACATTTTTGTTTAATCTATTTTCTGCAACAACTCACGCAACCTTTCCCCCCCAATGATCATAATAACATCATGTACAAGACATGTAGAATTTTGCGGCCACAAAATAAAATGCAGCTTAAAATAAAATACACAAGATTGATCTGTACATTTATAAATTCCTAAATTGATGATTGTGGCTCTTACATGCATTCTCTTTTGCCATTAGTGTCACCATTACAAAAATGAAATGACTACAAGTATGTGTGTGTAATGAAGAATGGAGTGGAGGGATGGGTTTCTTGAGCGGACAACATCACTTTGGAGGGGTTCTCTCTCTCTCTCTCTCTCTCTCTCTCTCTCTCTCTCATTTTAATAGCGCTCTTCATAATACTCAAAGACAGAGAGAGTTAAAAAAACACATAAAAGTAATTATTAGTTAACTTAATGTACACAGAGAACACGGTGTGAACTCACACACTGACAACTGGTACAACAACAAAGAAATGTAAAAGAATAATTAGGCTCACACGTCGCAGAAATTCACACAAGAAAACACACAAACAGATGCAGATATTATTATTATTATTATTATTATTATTATTATTTATATATATATATATATGTTTCTGCAGAGGATAGGCTGCCTAATAAGCCTGATGAACAATATCGATGTATGGAGCGCCTGTGTTTGTATGTATAAGAATAGAAGTGTGTGGGAGTGTTTTTGTGTGCATATGTGTATGTATGCTCTTTAAAAAACAGTAGGTACTATGGTTCCTCAGCTTGGTATCCCCAGAAACAGAAGTTGAGTTGATACTGCTTCAGTCACTCCAATTACCAAGCTGCATTTATTCTTCCATACAAAGCAAATCTACACATATCTCACTGCTAGCGCCTAGTGCACACGTACACAGGTATTTTTAAAAACAGGGGTTTTCCTTCTTTTGTTCCCATCCACACATGCACTGTTTAGAAAAATCTCTGTCCACATGAAAACACAATTGAAGTGCTGTCTAGAGCATGCTAAGCCA
Source organism: Sander vitreus (assembly GCF_031162955.1). Taxonomy (NCBI): domain Eukaryota; kingdom Metazoa; phylum Chordata; class Actinopteri; order Perciformes; family Percidae; genus Sander; species Sander vitreus. The sequence goes on along the minus strand of NC_135877.1, from coordinate 7,944,065 downwards.
ACAGGCGATGATATACTGTGACCCCAGTTGCGCAAAGAAGAAGAGGAAGATGTTGTTCTAAGCCTGAAAAAAGCTTTTGAAGAAGACTAACCACCAACTAGAAGTCCGGTTTCATCCAAGACCAGCGATGTTGGCGGCGGGGTATGTGTCGTGGCAGTGTTGGATTATGTAGCAGGGACCTCGGTAGCGCATACTGACGCCTCCATTCCACAATACAATGGAAGAGTAACTGTACATGTATGTGTAAACATGTAAAAACCCTGATAGCAAGCCTGTTACCAGTACTATTTTGGCCACATCTGCCATTGCAAGAAATTTCATTTCATTTGTCACGCCTCACAAAAGGAGATAACGGCGCATTCACAAACAATCTTTGTGAAACAACTGCAGGTTTAAAGCATGCTTGCACACAGCCAATGCTTAAACACACTATACACAATGTAGGAAAAAAACATCAGGGATGTCATTTGCTGTGACCATTTATTAACACTGGTCAGATATACTGAGCAGATTAAGTGATAATGGGGGGGATGGGGGTGTCCCCTTGGGACAGGTTCTGGGATTACATAAACGCTGACGATAAGGCTAACTAAAGTGTATGTTATGTGTTCATATGTGTGTATATATATTATTTTCTCTCTCTTCAGTAGGACCCTGTAATACTGCAATACTTCTGTAACATGTTTATACTATTTATCTGTTTATGTTCATTGAACAAAAAACATGAAGTCTGCTTCCATGACATTTGTGTATCCTGAAACAAAAATTGGTCCGAAAATTACTGAAATATCGGCACACTCCCAGCTATGGGGACACCTACTCACCCAAGAGCTTTTTCCGAGCGACTGCCCAATGATCCAACCACCTCTCCGAGAGTACAGTAGGCCTGGCCCAGAAAATCCTGCAGAGTTACAAAAAGAGAGGGAGTTTAAAAAAAAACAAAAAAAAACATCTCTTTTTTATTATTCAGACAAGGCATAACACAAAAAAACAAAAAACATAAAATGAAATTGACATAAAATTACTCACAGCCATAAAGAAACAAAAAGGACCAATATTCCTGATCTCTACGGAGCGCTACCCAACCCAATACCCCCATGTTCCCCATTGACGCATAATACTGCCAAGCAGATTGAGCCTTCCTCCCACCAGCCCTCACACCTGCCCAACTCTGCTCCCTCGCCACTTTCCTGGTAAATTCAATCACCATCACACTTCACTGCTAATACGGACAAAACGGCAGAGAGATGGAGAGAAAATACATGTGTGTATCAGTCCTGGAAACAGATAACTAACTAAATTTGTGTGCATGGCAATGTGGGAATTATAGATTTTGACTGTCAGCATAAAACAATGGCAAACTGCTTACTATGTAAAAGCCTTCCAAATAAAAAGCCAAGTATAAAGACACCAACAGTAACACGCAAACTATGTCAGATCCCTCGCTTCAATTGTATGAAAGCTATTACAGAAACATGCCATCTCGATCCCAATTTTACTACGGGACACACTGTTGAGACCGTTCGTCATTATTTGACACCATCTCTAATATCTGACAAGCAGCACTAACGTAATGGATTATCTTTGCTCCACTGATTAGCCTGTTCTATTATTCTGTCTCCATATCTATCCATCTACACAGCTTCATGTCAACCTGTCTAGCTCGTTTATCTCATCAGTGTTGCATACATACAGCCATGTGACTTTAATTTGTCATAAACTTATTCGTTTTAGGCCACAACGGGTGCTGAAATAACAGTCAAAATCATTTTTATGATATGTGTTCACTGTCTGAGAGGCTGTGCAGTAAAGTCACTAATCACCTAGCAACCTTGGCTGTTCCCAGCATGAGGTCCATCCGAAAATTGGCTGTGTGCAACTAATGGATAAATATATAACAGCGTGGCCTAAAAAAAGATTTAATAAGAAGAAAAAAAAAGATAGTTGTGTGGGTGTAGTAGATGACTGAAATGAACTGTTTGATAGATAAGACTGAGGAGTTCAGAGCATGAACAGATGGATACAGATGGTTAAAAATATTATGGATACCAGTTTTCAGGAGAATATACTGGTAGCTCATTGCTTCTCATCCATGAGTCTACTCTGTAGCAGAGCTGGAACCGTTAACATATAACCAGTTTTATGCTCAAATTTCAGATCAACAGGAATATTGGGAAAATCTTCTCTCAGAAATGTAAGCGTGTCCACCTTTCTTTTCTTTTTTTATTTCCATAGCACTGCTCTTAAGGACAAATTATGGATATTCATTTAGGCACCAGGTTGGACGCCACTGATAAGCTAATGTGTTAGCCAGGCTAGCTGTTTCTTTCTAAATCTTAAAATCAAGTTCATAAAGTCATTTTCTTTGCATTCATGTGATTCCCAATCAAGATACACTGGTAAGAATTGCTTTCCATTGTTAATATGTACTTAAAAACTGTTCTGAAATGCAAAATAATAGAATTTTAATCATGTGATAAAACATGCGATTAATCAAAATAACTATAGAAATTCAACGATTAATCGTGATTAAGAAAATGTAATCGTTTGACAGCCCATATATATATATATATATATATATATAGTTACATTAGTAAATGATGTTTTAGCCATTAGAAATGATATTACAGTAGATTCAACATACAAACCCCTTATAAAAGGTGACTTATTAAAAGGTGGTACCCAAGGTTTTTACAGATGTTTCGATCTCCTTTCGATTTGCAATCCATTTCTGAAATGTTCAAAATAGATCAGTCTGGCTTCCTATCTATTTGCATAGAGAAATAAATATGATCTTATGAACAGGACAGCGTGTGTCTTTTTTCACTGTCTCGACCGGTCCCTCTATAGTCCACACTCGTTCTCACCTGGTTCCCAGGTGTGCCTGCAGCCTACAGCTCAATGATAAAACACCATCTAATGGATTGCCTCTCTGGCCTCCCACCCCACTCCTGCATCAATGCTGGTACGCTGCCTCCGAGCCAACAGGCCAGTCTCTTCTTGTATGAGATTATTGATTACAAGAAAGTGAGGCAAAGCGAGGGGCAGGGGAATTGGAAATGGAGAGATCAAGATTGAGAGAAAGTGAGAGAACAAGGGTATGGCAAAGAAATAAAAAGAAAGGGTGACAGACTGCCATTGTGAGAGGGGAAGACAAGAAAGAGAGATGAGGTAAGCACAAGAGGGGTGGACTGCATCCGGAGAGACAAAAAAGCCACAAATGAGAAGAGGAAACTAAGAGGGACTAAATTTGCTTTTGAGAGACCCCGAGTGTTTCTCACTGTAGTATTCCATTTATCTACACTTTCACACAGTTACTGACAAATAAATGCCAGCAGTGCTATGTCAGCGGTTTTAAAACCATAACCCTAAAAAATGATGTAAAAATAAAGCTCAATATGAATTATTGCTGGAGGTAGAGAGATAATGACTTTTGAATTGCATTGCACCATTCAGTCTGATGCCACGTAATGATAGTGAACAGCAGTTTGCTGTAATTGAACTTAACATCTTGATAAAATCCCTTGTGTCCTGTGCCTTTACAGAGGTCCTCAATTACACCTATTATATTTATTCCCCCGAGGTTGTGAAATGGCAGAAAAACAAATACAATTTCACCCAATTTCAGGGTAGCATAGTTTAGATAGTAGTCAGTCACACAGTCTTTTTCCCCTTGTTTCCTTGATTATCTTTTATTTTTTTGTGTATGCTCTGTAACTACTATGTTATATAATTTCTTAAAATGCAATATAAAAACAGGAAAACAGGGGAAATAGGCTTTGAATGGTCCCTTGGCATGTATTCCAGTAAGAACATACATAATTTAACCAGAGCATGCAGTAGAAGATTATGTTTTACAAGATCATTCACTGACTCAGCTTATATTTTACTTTGTGAGTCCAAAGTAGCACTCGTATATCCCTCTTGGACAGCAGACACGCATTAGGGTTGTACCATTATCATTGCCCTGGGACACAAAACAAGTGCTGTCGATCATTGCAAATGATGTTCAATACTGTAAACTATAAAAAAGCCTGTCACAATGTCTTCTATGTAATTATACTTTAATAGCACTGTTAGACTTCTAACATTTGATTGCTATATCCTCAAATACTCGTCTTTGACATTTGCCATCCCCTCCTGTTTTTTCCAATCATCCCAGCCACTTCCATTTATTTATGACACAAAGGAAGGTGTCCCTATGAACCTGAGGGCTGTGTTGTCTGGAGCTTTGTGCTCCTGGTAGGGTCTCCCAAGGCAAAGTGGTCTCAGGTGAGGGGCCAGACAAAGAATGGTTCAAAAATCCTATGAGGAAGCCTGCCCGGAGGAAGCCCGGGGGACAAGCCCCCGGCTGAGCGCCGCTACGTTGGAGTTTAACCCGGTGGACGAGAGTGTCGCCTCCCTAAGCCTGCGGGTTGTGGGGGGGAAAACTCTGACTGTTGTTTGTGCATATGCACCAAACAAGAGTTCAGAGTATTCGGCCTTCTTGGAGACCTTGAGTGCTGCTGGGGGACTTCAACGCGCACATGGGCAATGATGGAGACACATGGAGAGGCATGATTGGGAGGAACGGCCTCCCTGATCTAAACCAGAGTGGTTGTTTGTTGTTGGACTTATGTGCTAGTCATGGATTGTCTATAACGAACACCATGTTCGAACATAGGGATGCTCATAAGTGTACTTGGTACCAGAGCACCCAAGGCCAAAGGTCAATGATCAATTTTATAATCGTTTCATCTGATCTGAGGCCGTATGTTCTGGACACTCGGGTGAAGAGAGGGGCGGAGCTGTCAACCGATCACCATCTGGTGGTGAATTGGGTCAGGGGGTGGGGGAAGACTCTGGACAGACCTGGTAAGCCCAAACGGGTAGTGCGGGTAAATTGGGAACGTCTGGAGGAGGCCCCTGTCCGACAGACTTTCAACTCACACCTCCGGCGGAGCTTTTCGTGCATCCCTGTGGAGGCTGGGGGCATTGAACCCGAGTGGACAATGTTCAAAGTTTCCATTGCTGAAGCTGCGGTGAGGAGCTGTGGTCTTAGGGTCTTAGGTGCCTCAAGGGGCGGTAACCCACGAACACCGTGGTGGACACCGGTGGTCAGGGAAGCCGTCCGACTGAAGAAGGAGTCTTTCCGGGATATGTTATCCCAGACGACTCCGGAGGAAGTTGCAAGGTACCGAAGGGCCCGAAGGGCTGCAGCCTCTGCCGTGAAAGAGGCAAAGCAGCGTGTGTGGGAGAAGTTCGGAGAAGACATTTGTCGTTGTCTTGGTTGACACGCCTCTTCAACATTGCATTCTCGGCAGTAAGTCGGACTTGTTTCAGGTGAGAGTTGGCCTCCGCCAGGGCTGCGCTTTGTCACCAATCCTGTTTGTAGTATTTATGGACAGGATATCGAGGCGTAGTCGGGGTGGAGAGGGGTTGCAGTTCAGTGGGCTGGGGGTCTCATCGCTGCTTTTTGCAGATGATGTGGTCCTGATGGCATCATCGGCCTGTGACCTTCAGCACTCACTGGATCGGTTCGCAGCCGAGTGTGAAGCGGCTGGGATGAGGATCAGCACCTCTAAATCGGAGGCCATGGTTCTCAGCAGGAAACCGATGGAGTGCCTTGTCCAGGTAGGGAATGAGTCCTTACCCCAAGTGAAGGAGTTCAAGTACCTTGGGGTCTTGTTCGCGAGTGAGGGGACAATGGAGCGGGAGATTGGTCGGAGAATCGGCACAGCAGGTGCGGTATTACATTCAATTTATCGCACCGTTATGACGAAAAGAGCTGAGCCAGAAGGCAAAGCTCTCAATCTACCGGTCAGTTTTTGTTCCTACCCTCACCTATGGTCATGAAGGCTGGGTCATGACCGAAAGAACAAGATCCAGGGTACAAGCGGCCGAAATGGGTTTCCTCAGGAGGGTAGCTGGCGTCTCTCTTAGAGATAGGGTGAGAAGCTCAGTTATCCGTGAGGAGCTCGGAGTAGAGCCGCTGCTCCTTTGCGTCAAAAAGGAGCCAGTTGAGGTGGTTCGGGCATCTGGTAAGGATGCCCCCTGGGCGCCTCCCTAGGGAGGTGTTCCAGGCACGTCCAGCTGGGAGGAGGCCTCGGGGGACACCCAGGACTAGGTGGAGGGATTATATCTCTAACCTGGCCTGGGAACGCCTCGGGATCCCCCAGTCAGAGCTGGTTAATGTGGCCCGGGAAAGGGAAGTTTGGGGTCCCCTGCTGGAGCTGCTACCCCTGCGACCCGACCCCGGATAAGCCGATATAGATGGATGGATGGACAAAGGAAGTCATCTGACGGTGTGTTTATGTTGTATGATATGTGGGCAGACCGGTCGGGTCGGACACTGAAGAGCAAACACTGATAAGAGCTAAGGTCTGGAGTTTTGTCACCTCAGGGCAGAACGTGAGTCGTAGTCTGCAGCTCTGCTCAGGGGCAGGCTGGGAGACAAAAGTCAAGTGAGTGTTACATGAAAGGAGTTTCTCACAGACGCATACATATTGTAATGTACACAGTTGTAGCAATTTTCTTCCAGGTGGTGGCCAAAAGCTGCTGAATAGAAAGAGGAAGCAAAGCCTGATAGCACACTGGCTATAACGGACACTGAAGCTATACATGTAAATGTCTAGATAACAGTTAGAGTTTATGAGTAGAAAAGACAGCTTTAAAATTTGTATTGTTGCTATGACTTCCTTTCATTGAACATTGACAGTTAGTATTGCCCGTTACAACAGCAAACACCTGCCCAAACATGTCTCAGATATCACTGAAAAGCCATTTTTATGAAAACAGGTGTGCACACAAGATTACAGACGAACACAGACCTTCGGGATAAACATACAGCTCAGTGAATGGATGAACATTGTCAAATTAAACAGTCATTTCCCCTTTTGTTGCAAGATAATAGTGCCACAGCTTAAAGGAAAGGTTAGATATTTTGGAAAATACACGTATTCGATTCCTTGCTCAGAGTCAGATGAGAAGACGCTACCAAGAAGCTACCACCAGCAGCCAGCTAACTTAGCTTAGCATAAAGACTGAAAACAGGGGGAAACAGATAGCCTAACTCTGTCTGAAGCATAGACTGTAAAAATAATGACCGTCAACATCTTGGTTTTTTGGAGCCAGAATTGACTATACTTGAAGAGAAGTGCGGAGCTGGGGACGATGACCACCCAGTGTTGTGTATGGTTTCAATGGCGCTTAGCTAAACGTTAAAGAGGGAAAGTTGCTGATTTTCAACCCTTCTATCACGATTGACAAGTTGGCGTGTAGCCACACCCCTAAAGCATCCCTTGCTTGATTGTCTTTTTTAAGTAAATTGACCATAATTTACAAAATGAACATCATGCTGTACTGAAGAAGACTTGAAACTAGAAATTGAGGCCATACATGTGTATTGAGGTGATAAATCAAGGCAGAAATAGGGTAATTTACCCCATAGACTTCTATAGAAACTGACTTCTTTTTGAAGCCAGTGGAGTCGCCCCCTGCTGGAAATTAAATAGAATCCAGGTTAAGGCACTTCCGCATTTGGCTTCACATTTCAGGAATGGAAGATGCCGCTTGGTCTGAAGGGACCAGCACCTGTATACCTCAGTGATTAACACTTTGTATCTCATTTGGCCCAGGGATAAAAAATAAACTAAACATATGACTGGCTTACATGGCTAGGGAACCGCTATAAACATTACCAAGGAAAACCTCCAAGGGTGCAAGCTTGGACTCTTTGAACTACAATCCCCACGATGCAGTAGGCAGGACACAGCTATTACAGACAAAGTTATCACATTGTTGTTCCTAATTACAGTTACAGTTATGCTAATCACTGCTATCAGCGTGAAAAAAAAAAATCAGGGTGGACAGGGGAAATTAGTGTTTATTTAATTTCTAAATGAACTGCAGGCCGTTCAGGGAATGTGCTATTACAGTAGATGATAAACACACTCATTGTAAAGGCCAGATTGCTGTTATGTGGCTGAAATGAGGCTAATGGGAGGTAATAACAAGGACAGAAATCATGCACAAACAAAACACTCACAACCACAGAATGAAATCAGCAAAAGTGTGAAGAGACAAAAACAAGTTACATTATACATGCCTCAATGTACGCACAAAGACACATAATCAAGTTTTAGTACTCACATGTTTTGACAGGTTGGCGCTCTTCGAGTCAACATCATACCTGTAGAAAAAAGGAAAAGTGAGCGAGAGTCAGAAAGTGATGGAGGGTGACAGGAGCTCAGCTGTGAATACGACAGGGATTACAGACAGAGTAAATCAGTGACGGGGCCAAGCAGCTTGTCACCGGCAATCTCACCAGAGGCTCTGGATATTTCACTTCCCAGCATCACCGGCTCACAGGCATCCTCCAATAAACTGACACTAAATGGACTAATTGGCAGTCATACATACATACATACGTGAGAGAGAGAGAGAGACACACAGGGAGAAAAAATGTGCTAGTGAGTAAATAAGTGTCTGTTCTCCTTTGTGTTTCCCCTGCTGCTCATTGGTGTGAGTTTCAGTAGGCTATAGTGGATTTTGTTTGATGTATGTTTGAATATTTTTCACACTTTTTATTCCTCCATTCCACCTGCAGGTCTCTCATGCATACAATACTTGCGGAGAGACAAAATTGTCCAGAAATGGCCCCTCTAGTGTTGAAGCTGCTCTGAAGAATGGGAAGCAATCAGACAAGCCATTCACTCAGCAATTTCAGGTCATTTCACAGCTCAGGTAATTTCATCCGCCACTAAAAATGGATTGCCCTTTGCTGGGTAAATTACCCCTCATTTCTCCACCAAAATATTAGTTACTTTACAAGAATGTTCAGGGTACACAAGTACATCCGGTGTGTGCCTTTGTATGTGTGTTGCTCTTTGGGAATCCAAAGCCAGACTGAGTATTTCAAATGACGCAAGACAATCACATAATATCTTATCAGTGTCTATGACTTTAACACGATTCAGAGTTTCTCTACCATCTAACTAGAAAAACCAATCGTCCACCTTCTAGAGCAGAAATTATTCACTACCAATAAATGTGTCCATACGGACTCAGCAGGAAGTACAGACAAATCCCCTAATTTCTATGTAGCATAACTTGTCATTCAAGATACCCTATATATATATATATATATATCTCTCTCTCTCTCTTTATCTGTCTGTAGTTAATTGTTTTTTTACGTGTTTACTTCCTATATTTAGCTAAAAGTTTGTTATTCTTATACTGTATTTTCTATACTGTATTTTTTTATACCTCTTTAGTTTCTATACAAGTGTTTTTTGTAAGCTGCTGAAATCTACTGCTGGAAATCTAGTTTCCTTGCGGGAGTCATCCCAGAAGGATCAATAAAGAGAAGTCTAAGGCTACCATCTTATTTTAGCATGTTAGCCTGCCAATATTTTGCTAATTAGCACACATCACAAAGCTGAGGCTGATGGGAATGTTTTTGTATTTGGTCAAAAAAAACGATGATAGGTCGGGGGATCGAGGTTTTTAACAATTCATCCTCTGAAGAACAGGAATGTCAGGAGAAACTCTCATGGCAATCCATCTAACAGTTGTTGCGATATTGCAATCAAAATAAAAAATGTCAACCTTATGTTGGTGCTGGTGGAAAATTTGTAGAACGACACTGATTGTATGTTATGCTGTTTTAAAATTACACACATGCACACTATTAAGGGAGATACAGACTTGCAGAGGTCTATTACACACAGTGCAGTCTCATAATTCATATTCAGAGGACATACTGTAGTATTTCTTTTTAACAGTTTCACACAGATCCCATCTTCATGGCCCTGAGGGAGGAAACACTCTTTCATTATGCTATCATCTCAGACTGTTACCCTCTACAGGCTGGCAGTGCCAGCCATCTACAGCCGTTAGGCATGACAGGGGCAGCGAGCTAGGTCCACGCACACACATATGCATGACACACAAGCAGACCAACAAAAGGCCAGTGTGCCGTTATGTTCCTCGGATGGTCAGTTTCATTCAGAAGACCACTCAAGAGACAGCAAGCATAGAGGCATGTATTCATACATTTCTTCAGCTAACTTAACAAATGAGAAGGCATAGAAACTCACACAGCACAGATGTCCTGACATATCCTGAGCATAAGAATGTCACAGCACAACTACAGTAAAAAGTGTGTGCGTCTTGTGTGCGTTTGTCGTTACAGTACACATACAAAAGCCTTTAAATGTGTGTGTTATGTTATGTGTGTTATTTGTAAAAAATAAAATGCACACGTCACATGGAAAAGAGTTTCACATAACTGCTCTGGAAAATCCACTTGAGTTTCATGTAAACATGAAATTTGACACTTATTCAGATTGAAAAAAAGATGGTATAAAAAACACATTCAAGTGCTCTGCATTTCGAGCATCCAAACAGGCTTCTTTTTTTTTTAACTATAGCAGCAACTGCTAGTGATTCATAGGAAGGCCAGAGGATCAAAGCAGCTAAAAGCAAAATGTGTGAAATGTGGATCTTTATCAAAGTGGGGAGCATAACGTTAAATAGGAGAACCAGTAGTAAGGTTATACAACAAAACGCACAACTCAAAGTCCGGCATGTACATCTCAGAGACACAAAGTAACAGGTTTCTAGCAATCCATTTATGTGTGCTAATGTATACTGGGTCATAATGTGCTGCGGCAGAGTAGATATGAAAGGTTAAATGCTTCTCTTTCCCTGAAGGAAATCTGTCCGCTCCTATATCACACCCACCATCCCCTGGAACCCCAGTTGTTATGGTTACCATCGCTAAACCGCACACACAGCCACAAGCATGTGTGCAATGTTGTCCCCGTGGCCCCACACAGTATGTGGGAATGGGCACACATTAGCTTTGTGGGTCTGTCCCGGTGGCCTGGTGACACTTGTAAGATGACGGTACGAGTGTGTGTTGTGACAGAGCAACCAGCTGAGATACTGAAATACCTGCGCACGTATGGATAAACAGGGATACTACCTCTGCCGACATACAAAGATCCACTGACAAAGGAAATCCAGCCAAATGACATAAAACTTGTATTGTACTGTATTAAGCACTAAGAAGTGACAACAACTTCTTACGATTTCTGTACAGTAATTTACACAAGGTGGCAAGATACATGAAAATAGTACAGCCACATGAGTGGTAGCAAAGGTGGATGACTGAATCTGTCATCAAAGAGTAGTGCACACCACTACTTCCCCTAGACACAGGCATTATGGTGCGTTCATTTTAGTGTAGATATCTTTAACAGAAAGTGTTTGCAATTAGACCAGGACCAATGTTAATACAGTTGTCAAAAATAAAGATCCAGAAACCCCTATGCCTATATAGAAATACCTCCACCCACACACAAGATATACTGTACACTAACTCCTCATCGCAGATATCACAGTTGGGTTGCCGACGTGGCCTCCTGGTTCATAGTCTATAATGTAATTAGTCTCCATCTAATGAAATAAACCCACTGAAATCCCCTCTGTAATTCAATGAGAAATGCAATCTGAGAGCAAATTGAGAAAGAGAATCCCGCCCCCTCCTACAGGCAGTCTGGTGGTTTCATAAAGCTAATGACCAACTGTCTCCTCTATGCAAAAGGAACGCTAATCCAGTGTGAGATGCAGTCACAGAGCATAGAATATTTACAGTGCCATATAGTGTACCTTTATGTGGTACAGTACTCAGGTACAGAGATTTAACCTTACTAAGTGAGTGTAAGTTTCACAGATACAAGCCCACACAGATGTGTATTTTTAAGATACAAGCCTACACAGATGTGTATTTTTAAGGCCTTAGTACAAACAGATGAAAACCAGTTAAGCTTTTTTTTTTTAATCTAATATAGTGTCACATATTGTAGTGCTCACAAATACCCAAACTTTCCTTTTAGCTCCCTATTGAAACTCGGCACAATTAGCAATTTAGGTGATTAAGTGCTTTCTAACCTTATAACTAATTTGGAGGGTGTACTTTGCGGTAGGCCTGCCAATTCCACAATCTGCCAAACATCAGCAGTAAAAAGTAATATTGGACTAAGACCAACACTGCTTTTAAAGTTGCTATCAACCAATATAGTGAACATAGCAAAGCATCTAAACAAACTCGCTGTAACAGTTAATACTACGATGAACTTCTGTGCACTAAATCACTGTCTGTCATTGTCAAGAGGAAAATGTGTCCCTGTAAAACTTTGAGAAAAAAAAAAAAAAAACTTGGCATGAATGCGATACATTGTCTAATGTTTTAAATATTATTTTTCAGTTCATTTTTCTTGTTCCTGTAATTTTATTTGAATAATAAGCCAATATTAGGTGGCATACATGAATATTAATCAAGTGGCACATGCATTGTGCAATCTACTTAACCTTCTCTCAATTTACTAAAGTGGAGAGTCAATTAGAGCAGAGTAGGAAACTGTTGTATGCCAACTGTACAGTAAACAGAGAAAAATAAATAAATGAAACCACCATATTTTATAGTTCCAGAATAAAACAATTATAAAATAATTTTCTCATTTTGCAGGTGACATCTGGAGCCTCTCCAATGTTTAATGGAAGCCTTGTTTGTATTTTTAGGAAGCAATAATAGTAACACTGAGTAAACCAAAGATCAAATCTTTACAATGTCTGGTACACACACACACACACACACACACACACACACACACACACACACACACAGGTGTAGGCATTACTTACAAGTCAAATCGGAGGTTCTGTCGCTCTTCAAAGAAGTAGTCCAAAATGAATTTCCGCACAAAGTCTGGGTTTAGCGTGTTGTCTATCACCTCTGTTCTCCCAAACTAGACAAAGAAAGGAAGACAAAAACAGTTAAGAATACCGTTTGGATCAATTCTAATTCTCAAAATATTTCTTTTCTAAATGTTGGACTACAAAAAAAAGTCAGTTTAAAGACCCAAATCCACATAATCTATGAAGATGTCCAAGCTGATGTGAGACGTTATCTGTCCTTTTTAATATTACTGCGGCTCATCAAACCTTAAAACTTTGATCTTACGGAAATCCGCTTGTAAAAACTACAAGCGCGTTGTGAAGTTGCACTGACTCCTGTGAATAATTAATCACTAGCAGGTTTTCTCCTCAGGTGAAACATCAGGGGAGAGGCTGGTTACAGAAGATTATGTACAGCTTTAGAGTAATAGTATGCAGAGCAGCTGAAGTATCAAGTCAATGGGGGTCAGGTAGGTTCCCGGTTTGACATTTAACTTTGCCTATTAATAATGCATGCAGATGATGGGCTTCTCAGAACTATGAATAACTGGGTATGATTGGGGCTGCAAGCTTTGCCCCCTCATTTACATTCATGAATTTTCATCATTGTGGTGATTGCAGTACAGTCATCCGGGAGTGCACACATGCTCATAAACAAGTTGTAGGTACTGGTTGTGTCCACAATTTGACTAGAACTTTGATAATACCATTACTTTGTTTGTGTTACATATTTTAAGTGATAAATTATAAATGGCACTTTCCCCTATAATTGTACAAGCCTGGCTAGGGATCGACCAATACTGGTTTTCTCAAGGCCAATACCAATTATTAGTAGTTAACGAAACCGATAACATATATTTTGGAACCGATATGCATTTGCAGTGAAAATGAAGATCTTTAAGTCAAAATTAAGATTTTGGAATGTTACATACCCGAACACAAAACGTTGTTTAAATGCTTTAAGCAATTATTTAAGAAATTAGAAACTTTCAACATAGTGCACAGTAAAAGATAGTCAGATAGGGCGGGGCATTAAGTGAGACACAGAGCTGTAGCCGTGCCAAAGTAGCACACTTTTTAATTAACTTTATCGGTTATCAGGCAAATAAAATGCCGATACAGATCATCCGCAAACTGCCAAAAGAAACGGCCCTATAATCGGCCAGGGCCAATAATCCATCTAGCCCTAGGCTGGGGGAGCCGCCAGGCCAATGGAAACCCCCGCCAGGCCAGAAACACCTCACTTCAATGAGGCTGCAACTTGCTGGAAGTCAGTTTATACGGAAGTTAGCCCGTTACAATGGTTGCAATGGCAACAGTACACAAAAATGCCACCCACTCTGACCATATATATATATATATATATATATATATATATATAGTTTAGTTCTCACCTCTCTCCACTCCTTGTTGCCCATGCCTTGTGTGTAGAGAACACAAACTGTGAAGAACAGAGACACATCACATGATGACATAACATTAAAGATACATGCTCAAACCTATGCTTATATCCATTGTAGTTGTCCAGGCAATCAAACTTTCTCAATTATGTATGTACTACACCTAACAAGCTACCTGACCATGTACAATGGTATTCTTTTTATTATAATATGTTTATATATTTTTGAATTGGTGGGTAGGCTAACTAAGGGAAGGATAGAGGAGCCTAACTCATATAACTCCGAGCAAATAAATAAAAAAACAAACTCAAATGACATGGTATTTATTGGCTCCATCAAAATATGACTAATAAGCCATAAATGCATGAATTATGTTATTATAACAAAACTACATCGCACCAAACAGTTTTATTCATGAAGCCCACAAACATATTTCCCTGTCTCCAGATGGTGAAAGACATCATTTCAGGCCATTATGCAATTTCCCCAAATAAGACAATTCACTAAAAGGCAAATTACTGAGCTCACTCATCATCATACACTTCATTTCTGGAGGCCTTTGATGTTCTTATGAGATAACTGACAGAAAGATATATCAATGGGCATGTACATACACACACACACACTTCTTGGGTCTGGTAGAAACTTTAAAACTCGAAGATATTTTGGGGTAGAGATAAACCAATAATAGATTAGAAAACGTTTTCACAGTTTCGCAGCTTACTGCATGTATTGAAGGGCTTTATATCTCTATCCCACTTGTAACCAAGAGTCTTGGTTTTCTTTTTGGACCACTGCTCTTTATATTTTAAAGATATGTTTACCAGCAAGTGACAGATCCAGGATATCTCTATATTTCCATTATCTCACATTATTCTCTTTTTCCTCTTTCCTTTCCTTCCTTGCTCTTTCCCCCCTGTCAGGCCGGTTCATATCAGGAGACTGAAGTCGCCATGCTCAGCATAACCACAAGTGCTACTCAGCACAAGAGCACGCCTAACACGGGTAAAGCCTGAGCTTCTTCCTCCTCCTCATGTAAATCACTGTCGTCATCGTGTTCATCACAGTCGTCACCATCACCTTGAGTCATTTTTATCCCATGCTACTGTAAATGTGCTGACAAACTATGTTTTGCAAAAAAAAAAAAAAACAGTATTTGTGTGTATTGATGGGTCATAGTAAAGTCATCCTGATATCATAACCCCAAACTCACACACACCTCAATATGACACATATCATCTTTGATAATGAGGATTTTATTTTTACAGGATGAATCTTACGCTTGCATGGATCCCTTACACACACTTCTATCCATACTCCCTAACACACACACTTCTATCCATACTCCCTAACACACACACACACACACACACACACACACACACACTCTTCTATCCATACTCCCTAACACACACACTTCTATCCATACTCCCTAACACACTTCTATCC
Organism: Sander vitreus; assembly: GCF_031162955.1. Lineage (NCBI taxonomy): Eukaryota > Metazoa > Chordata > Actinopteri > Perciformes > Percidae > Sander > Sander vitreus. Next base: position 7,928,493 of record NC_135877.1, on the reverse strand, counting down.
ATACTCTCTTAACACACTTCTATCCATACTCTCTAACAGACACACACTTCTATCCATACTCCCTTACACACTTCTATCCATACTCCCTTACACACTTCTATCCATACTCCCTAACACACTTCTATCCATACTCTCTAACAGACACACACACACACACACTTCTATCCATACTCCCTTACACACTTCTATCCATACTCTCTAACACACTTCTATCCATACTCTCTAACACACACTTCTATCCATACTCCCTTACACACTTCTATCCATACTCCCTAACACACTTCTATCCATACTCCCTAACACACTTCTATCCATACTCCCTTACACACTTCTATCCATACTCCCTTACACACTTCTATCCATACTCCCTAACACACTTCTATCCATACTCCCTAACACACAATGACATACCCGCCACACACACACCCAGTGGAGAATACATCAAGCATTTACAAACCACTCTTAACACACCGTAAAACTCTCCTACAGGAATAGTTCAACATTTTGGGAAATATTCTTATTCAGCAAAATAAGAGACTACTAACAGCATTATTTTAATGATTTTAATTGCTGCGAGAGGAGAATTGCCACCCATTCTGTGAATCTATAGAAGCTTCTTAGGTAGCCTCATGCATTAGTCAGACCCGTCTCCAGCCGAGCTCACACGTTTAGTGAAAAAAACAACAACACACGAGGAGTGACTCACGACTACATAAAACAAAAGACCTTCTTTTAGTCCCTAATAATTCTATCACTCCCTTAAACTCCATTCATTCCCCTTATTGTTTGACATTTTTCTCATTTGTTCATACTTTTTTTATACCTTTATTTCCTCACACCCTTCTTTTCTATCCGTATAATCTCCTCTTGTGATGTTGACCAAGCTCAGACACTGCACTGACAGAAACACAGACTTGTTGACCATGAGTGACAAGGAAAGAAAAAGAAAGAGGCGGCAGATCATACTTGGGTCTGATTTGGAGAAGGTGTCCCTGTCCAGCAGGTTTCTGTGGAGACACAAAGGGGAAAGTAGTCAGTTCCCTTGTGTAAGAAGGAATAAAAAAACATTTGTCATCCAAATGTGGCAGTGAATGCATTTTAACACACAGCCTATTTACAGTATGTACTCTGTTGGCCATGAGTCAGCACGTTACCATGACGCTCCGTTTACAGGATCCCTGTAAAACTTCTTATCTGAGGTGTAAAAAAACTAAACAAATATCTAAAAAAAACTGATATATCACAGCATTAGCCACAACAAAGAGGCTTTTGACAAATTTAGAATTTCTCCACCCTTATACTTTAACACTACACGGGGGGGGACTCTTCACATTTCTCTGTCTAGTCGTCTCCTCTTTCCTCAGTCCTCCTGCCTGTGCCTGGGACATCGATTTCAGCGCTGCATCTTGAAGGATCTGCTCGAGATGCAATTCCTAAAATGCATCTCGAGGAGAGAGGAGGCTTGCAGGAGGCGCTTTGAGCGAGGATGCACACAGGTGTATTTTTTTGCGGAAGATTTTTTTGGCACCCGTGACATCTAAAAGAGGCGTGACACACAGCTGGAATCTACAGACCGTGGCAGCCGTGCCACACGTCATATTTAATTGACGTTGCTTTAAAATGGCAGCTTCGAAGCAAGGATGTTTATCCTGCTAATTGCCCGTTGCCTCAACTCCTCTCTCCTTGTCTAAGGTTGACTAAGACGCGGGGAGACGAGGCGAGGAAAGGAATCGAGGACGTTAGGGGTGTGAATCTTCACTGGTCTCACGATTCGATTACGATTATCCTGTCAACGATTCATATCGATATCCCGATGCATCACGATGCGTCACCTCCTCAATATTAACATACATTGCTACACATGGTTTTCATCAACAAATTCAAGCAGTCATATATATATATATATATATATATATATATAAACTCCCATTTTTATTGCATCTGCTCTTAAAAAAAAGACACTTCCTGAATGTAGCGGAGTTTGAACACAGCAGACTAAAGCCAAAAACAAGTAACATCAGTAGGCAATAATCGATTATGGTCTGTCACTGCATCGATGCGATGATTAGAGAAGAAGGGCTAGGAACCAATGGACAGCTTGCAAGTACTTCCACCACACTATCTTCAGGTCATGGAACTATTATTTATTCAACTTATATTCAGACTCTTTATTTATAGGTACTCAGATTTTCTATGGCTCCTCATTTCATGCTTGAAAAAACACTACGTCTAAGATCACATCCTCTGTGTGATATATTGTGCAGCCCTCTGTCTCAGCAAACCATTGAGTTTCCGCCGAGATGATGATGATTAAGAAAACCGTGAAGAATTTATGTTCCCCAAAAAAAAGAGGAAGGAGGAGGGCTGTGGAAAACTAAATGGCTTGATGTGAAAGTGGCACAAGATCTGATTTGTGAATAGATGAATGAGATGAATGATGGCGATGATGGCACCTAATGGTCTGGAGAGGAGAGGAGAGATTGGGATCACTTACTCATCAATGAGGTTAACTCACTCTAGCGTGTTAAGGGCCTCGATGAGAAATAATATCTACTCTCCGATCCACTTCCTTCCATCTATTAAAAAGGTGCCATGACGTTTCCTGGTTGCGGAAGGGCATGAAAATGCAGGTAATGTTTCCTGTCATCCTTTCAATCCCAGGGATTGTGAACGGCTGTCAGACTAAGTCCTGAAACCTGGAGAGTACCCAGGCTGCAAGCTGCTTTTCAGTAACGGCCTCTCCAACTGTAGCCGTTTTCTTTTTTCAGCTCACAATCAGTTGTCTCGGTGTCTCTTTTTCTTGTGTGAACTCATCAACACCACCTACTGTATGGCATCTCTCTCTCTCTTGTTTGTTCTCAAAACAGAAACACCTCTGGTATCCCCTCGACCCTCTCCTTCGCTCGTTCAGTCGCAAATTGCCCTTCTATCAAATCTAGGGCTGGGTACCGAATTCAATAGTTTTTAGGCACCGACCGAATTGCCTCCAAAAGTATTAAGTATCCAAAAATGCCTTGTCATTCAAAACCCAATTTCAATACCTAAGGAATAAGTGTAATTAGCGTCAGTGAGCCAACAAGCATGCAGCATGCTGCTTCCAAGATCTAATAATGCTGGTGATTGGCAGTCTAACGTTACACGTCGTAGAGATACGCAGTAAAAACTAACTCCGGATTTCCACTGAATGCAGAACGTCTGCGGACCGGCTCCGCTGCGTGTCGGCTCCGTGCTCCGTCGTCCGTCAATACCCACCAGGTCCGGATTTGTTGCGGCGCGGTTTGTGGCCATGACTGACAGCTGTAGTCACGAGGACCCACAAGATCTCGCGAATTCCCGTAGAATAGAAGCACAAAACCAACATCCAGAGGAGTAGAGGGGAAACAACTCTGTGCGGTGTTTTCAAGGTTGTGGTGCAGGGAAATATGATCCGCCGTGAGCACGGTGTATTTTATTTTGAAAATTAACCGGAGCTCTCCGGCGTCCGGCAAAAATAGAAGCTCTGCGTATCTGCTCCGGAGGGCTGCGGACCGCCGGAGCTGGGACGGAGTAGGGACGCAGCCGTTGGTACAGGTGTCAAATCTTTTTGAACAATGCCCAGACCTAATCAAATCACTCGTATCAAATGTACCTTGTCAAGGCACTTGGCACAATGATTTGTCATCACTTTTGCGTTTGGGGAATTTGAAGCAGTTTTTTGTAGTACTTGGCTCAGTTTCATGTCCCATGGCACTTAGGGGTTTCCCATAATCCTAAAACACACACGTCTGGTGTACTGCAGACTTAAAAATGACTTGTGTGCGTTTGCCTATTGTGCCGTCTGTCCTTAGCAACAAAAACACTGAAGGACACAAGAATCCAGCTAAGATGTTTACATTTGCAAAAAAAAAAAACATTCAATTTGCCTTTATACAGTATTTCCTGATCTGGAAAACTCATGTAACTTAGCATTATCCCTGTCAAATATTACTTCATTGGTCCAGCAGGAGGGAGATGCTGTTGCCTAGTGACGGCAGAATCAAGTTGATTTTTAGAAGATAAGGCTCGCAACATTCAACGTTTTTCTTACTTTAAACTAATGCTATTAAAAGACCAAAAGCAACGATGAATCAATCAAATAACGTGTGTGTGTGTGTGTGTGTGTGTGTGTGTGTGTGTGTAATGCTCCAAACTCTCTGACTGGCTGCTGCTCAAAGCACATCAGACATGGTGGAACTCCAAATAGGCTCCTGGGCTCCCCCTGCGCGCGAGTTGTGTGTGTGAGTAAGACACATTTTCAGGATTTCCACTTCAGAGGATATTGTGAATGAGTCATGGCTTGCTCACTCTCTCTCTCTCTCTCTCTCTCTCTCTCTCTCTCTCTCTTTTTCTCAGCGGAAAGCTAAAAGCTGCCATCCGAGTCACAGAGAGGTCTGCAGGAATAAAAAGGTACCACACTTAAATAGTGCGTTAGTATTTTTAGCAGTGAGTTTCCCACAAACGCTATAATCTCGTATGATTAATGTGCGATTTTGATTTTAGGCTTTTTTTTTTGGTCAAATAAATGACAGTACAATAGGTCACTTAACAGAAAACGATGAATGCATCAATCAGCGGATCGACTATGACGACAAGCAATGGAATCCTACCGTAAATGGCAAAGTGAAGTACTCGTCGGTGTCGAAAAAAAAAAATAGATTTCTTCAATAGATTTCCCAGAGGCTTTGGCGTGTTTAGATGCAGCCTCTTTCTCTCTCTCATCCTTGCCCACAAAAACACCACCTCTGGCATTTCTGCTGGCTCTGGAATCGCTTCATGTTTTTTTTTTTGTTTGTTTGTTTAATCTCTCTCTTCTAATCCGTTACCACATCTAACTGAAACCCACTGCAAATAATTAAACATAATAATAATAATTAAATATATAAAACACTAAGTGACTCAGTCAGCCATAACTGGGTTGATTATCCTTTAAACAAGAAAATCTAATCAATTACAGATTCTGGGCAGTATACATGTTTGGTGATTCTGTGATAAAAAAAATAATATATATATATATATATATATATATATATATATATATATATATATATATATATATATATATATATATATATATTTATTATTATTTTTATTTTTTTTAAATCTATACTTGATATATTAAAATGACATTGTTCTAAGAACGGCAGTTCAACGTCTTCTGATTTTATAAGACGTTTCCGGTGATTTTGATTGGGTTCCATCTCCAGAAAATTTGCAGCTTTATTGCACAAGAAATTAGTCATGCATACATGGATAGGAATGATAAAATGCTGGATTAGCCTCTAAATAAAGCATTCAACGCGCTCCAGTTTTACCACGTTGGTTCCTTTGGGTTTGCAGCATCTTCTTCTAATTCATTTCGGCAGACTAGATGCTGTTCTACGGCAGATCCTACATTTAATCGAAATGTGATCTGAATCATCAATATAGCCTACAGATATGTGAGTCGCCACTGGTATGACCAAAGCCATCAAACTGGATCATCTTAATGCATTGCATCACTAGCCAATGAAAACTGTATCTCCAAATGGTTGTTTTTTACGAGTTGACAGAACTAAACTGGGGTCTACTAAGTTAATGGTAAATGACCCATCCTCTCTGACAATTGCCATGCGATTTATTTTTTTTGAATCATATTGTCTGCTAAATGACATCACTATTCATGTACAGTTTGAATCAACTTTAATCTTATATTTCACCACTCAGCTCTGAAGTACAACTCACTGATATTCTCATCGAAAACAAGCCAAATACAATGCCCGCATCACGGACACATTCAGTCATCGGCAGATCAGAAGGTGCTGATCTCAAATCTGATCAAAGAGTCTACGCTGCCGTCAAACCATGCTTTCTCCTCCCTGGGGGCAAACTATACCAGTTCAGTTCCCCTGCCATCCTGGCCATGCATCACCCTTGACAACTGTCAATCACAGCTACAGGAAGTGAAATCCTCCAACAGATGGGCGGGAAACACACACACACACACACACACACACACACACACACACACACACACACACACACACACACACACACACACACACACACACACACACACACACACACACACACACACACACAAAAACGAGGGACAAAAGAGACAGTCATATAGATGGTGTGGAAGCATCTTTAACTGATATGACAACTCTGCAATTATGTCAAATGCCTGGTTTTCTCCCACACACACAAACTGGAAGACACACCTCTGTGCGTTTGCTCACGGGGAGAGCCACACGATAACGGCAGAATGGGGGCAGTAGCCATGGCAACTACTGACAGAAAATTGGGGCCACTTGACTGACTTGACTGACAGGTGTGTGTGTGTGTGTGTGTGTGTGTGTGTGTGTGTGTGTGTGTGTGCGTTTTTTCCACCCAACAAGCAGGGATTCCATCAGTGCTGTGGTATCTCTCCTCTCTGGCTTTACTCTTCCTCTCCTTTCACCTCCTATCCCATTTCTCCCCTTCCTCTGATCTATTTCCTTTTTTCTCTTCATATCTCATCCTTTCCTTTTCTCTCTCGCTCATCTCCAGTGTATCCCTCTCTTCTCCCCATTTTCCTCTCCTATTACGAATACATCTAATGTGTCTTTTGGACTGGCTTGAGAGAGGCCGTGTCCCCGATAGTGTGTTATCTGGACGACACAACAGCAACAAGAAAAGAAAAAAACAACCCTCACAACCCTCTCCTACACTTCAGAAAAAAATTGTTTTTTAGCCCAATGGAGGAGAGGAGAGGAGATAGAAGTAAGAGTAACAGAGGAAATAAAGAAAGGGGAAGGAAATTAAAGAGAATGGGAGTAGAGACATTGAGAACTACACTGCGAAAGGACAGAGTTGAGAGAAAGATACAGTACAGCTGTTTAGTGAAAGAGCTGCACACTGAGGAAGAAGAGGCAGGCAGTCTGATTAGCCGTACCAAACGGTGTCTCTGAAGAGGAAGCTTGTGTGTGTGTGTGTGTGTGTGTGTGTGTGTGTGTGTGTGTGTGTGTGTGTGTGTGTGTGTGTGTGTGTCCAGGCTTAACTATCGACAGAGAGAAAAAGAAAAAGTTGAGAGTGTGAAAGAGGAGAGGGTTTAATAGCTACAGAACATGCTGGTGCAGAGTATAGAGGCTGTGGTTCATGGCAGTTATTTTTTATTATTTGAGCTACATTTATCGTTGCTAATGTAATTAACCAAAGCCTGCCAAGATCTCATTTCACGAGTGAAGCCGTCATCATCTCATAGTCAACGTCCCCGTTTCATTTTAGCTTTTCAGAGTTTTTCAACTCTGTCACTTAAAAGAACTTTTTTCCCCTCTATAACTCTCCTTCTGTACATAAACCGCATGTTTTTGATCTACTTTACTTTCCTGAAGGAAGGTTATATCATATGTTGTTTTTGTTCCTAATGGGTTTTCAGTCAGTTGTATTAAGTTAATTGGCTTAGTCAGAGTCAGTGGTGGAAAGTAACTACAGGTAAGTACATGTACTCAATTTCTGTACGTTTTGAGGTACTTCCAGTATTTCCATTTTATGCAACTTTACAGAGAAATGTTGTAATTTCAACTCCACTGCCTTTATTTTACAGCCTTATCAGATTATAATTACAGATTAAACCAGTAAAGTGATGTGACAGGGCCTGGTGCGTATGATAAGGTAAAGGAGCTAGTGAGATGGGGATCTTGTTTGTTTTCTGTCTATGCTTGATGCAAGTAATGTGTGATGCTGTATTGCTTTATCCTGAGATCTTGGGGGGGTGGGGGGGGCGCCACTGGGAAGGGCTTGCGGGGAGAGGGAAACAAAATTCAATTCAATTTTATTTATAGTATCAAATCATAACCAGAGTTATATCAAGACACTTTACAGATAGAGTAGGTCTAGACCACACTATAATTTACAAAGACCCAACAACTCCAATACAATACATATACATATTTTGTTTTACTGTATAGTCTATGCATCTGTGTACTGGATGTGTGTGTCTTTCCTTGCTCTCTTTAAGAAAAAGAAGAAAAAAAATATTTGATCACAAAAAAATGAAAGTGACACCAAAATGCTTGTTCTAAGATGCTCGGCAAAACCCAATATACAAAAAGTGCATCTAAAGAGAATCAGCCGCTGCCTTGAGTTCGACCTGAAATGACCTAGAGTTTGTATACTTCTGAATGCATGATGCCAACACCATCAACACTGATGTTGTTACATTGTATTCATCGTTGCTATAGGTTAATGTAGCTCTATAAATGAGGCTTCGCTTTGGCCGTTGCACGTTGTTTACAGAGGAAGGCAACCTCATCATTAATATATAGTTATCCTGATCTGTGCCATCATCTGACATTTATTCTAATGGCTGGCTTTCTTCCAAAGATTAAACTTTATAGTTCTACGAGGCAGTATCATGACATGTATAACTCTGGTCATGTGATCCTCCTACAGCTGTCTTGATACCTGGGACTTGCTGCTCTCAAACCTGATACATGTGCTGTGCTGTCTTTTCATCACATTTCTTCTGCTTCACCTCTGCTCCCTCAAACCATCTCTGTCCATAATTGAGCTTTTCTCACACACACACCTTGAGTTATTTATAACTACAGTATTCTTTATTTCCAAGTCTACTCATTGCCTGTGCTGTCTTCTTCTCAGGGAAAAAGGGGATTTCTCAGTGAGAGCCCAGTGCATTAATTCCTGTTCTGTCTTTGGTTTGATCTCTCTCTCTCTCTCTCTCTCTCTCTCTCTCTCTCTCTCTCTCTCTCTCTCTCTCTCTCTCTCTCTCTCTCTCTCTCTCTCTCTCTCTCTCTCTCTCTCTCTCTCTCTCTCTCTCTCTCTCTCTCTCTCTCTCTCTCACCGTGACCTGAATAGGCTCTGTGGAGAGACTACACCTTCTCACTGAACTAGATACATTTACAGACATGTAGATACACACAGATACCACATGGAGCAACCTGCATACTAGGGGTGTTCAAAAATTAAATAACTTTTTTTTTTTAATTGTATATCTACTGCAATCACATGGGAAACGTAACTACATTTACATACTGTGAATCGTATTTTGTGATGTTTTTAAGATTATATTGTTGGGCATTTTCAGCCTTTTGGATAGGACAGCAGAAGACATGAAAGGGGAGAGGGGGGGGGGGGAATGACATGCCGCCAAGATCCGCAGGTCGGAGTCGAATCCGGGCCCGCTGTGTCGAGGAGTAAACCTCTATATATGAGCAACTGCTCTACCAACTGAGCTATCCGGGCGCCCGTGAATCCTTTTTGAAATTGAAAATAGATTTTGAATCAAATCTTGAGCCTAAAAATCGAATCGTGACATTTTCTGAATCGTGCACCCCTACTGAATACGGTTGAATGATTTTCCAGTTACTACACTACTCTGGATGTCCACATACAACAAACACACAAATTGCTTCAATACTGCTTTACGATACCGGTAGGTCCAGTATTCCAGATCTAATAAACCTTTGGTACATCTGCTCAATAAAAACAGATAAAGAAGTCACACGCGGGGGGAAAAGAGGAATGCTAAAGACAATGCTGTGCGGAAAACAAAGACTATTTTATCTCTGGTGACTAATCTGAAATAAGAGTCCATGTGTGATTGCACAGAAGGAGAAAGACACGCTGATATAGCATTTCACTCTCGCAATTCCTTATACAATTTACTGGAATTTTTTTGTGTATTGTTAGTGTTGTTAGCCAGTCATCGTCGTGGTCCCTGAAGCCTCTTTCTCTCCTGATTCTTCCATTGGGGGTTAGTCCTCCTGCAGTGCCAGTGTGCCATCATGCAGCATTATGCACGGGGGTCATCGCAGTATTTATATGTTTACAACAATTTGTGATTGTTAACACCTTGCCAAAATCACAGCATTAACTAGTGGTATCCCTCACCACGAGATACAATTAGCAGACGAAAGAAAGTCTAAAAGGCAAACACACTTTTCTTCATGCAGGTTTTGTCACGAACAGCATTAAAGTTTGGATCGATAACGAGGACTTTAAGTGTAACGATTGCGCGAGACAACGGCTGTATTTCCAGACTTTGACATTTGACGATATATCTACAGTATTAAAGACAGATATTTAGTTATTTAGGCTACACTGTGTTCTGCCGTTATCTAATGCTAGGGTATTTGATGCTATCCTGTATTCCATGCAGTCGGGCCATCTCCTCCTCCTGCGCTCCGTAGCGGACAATGTGACGGCGAGACAGAGCCGATTAAACATTAAGAACAAATTCTTATTGAAGATTTGAGTTGGAGGTTTTCATGGAACAATTATCACTCAGTACAAGCGCAAATAACACTGCTGGATTTAATCTTCATGGTAACGTGGATGATATGGAGTGAAAAAATGTGCGTGAGGCATCAATACTTGAAAATATTACGAGTAATCGTTATTCCCATTTACTTTCTGCAGTCTGACTTCAGTTCACCACCTCACCATCTGCGTCGCCAATTCCTATGGTTATGGGTCAGAGTTTGCGTGGAGGACCGCACGTTCTCCCGTCAAGTTTGTTTTTTATAAATCACAACCTTTGCGTGGGAAGTGGCGTACGCACATATTCAGCCCCGTTTTGTGCATACGCCACGTTTATAAATGAGACCCCTGGCCTTTTATGTGTGTACTGTACATCTGACTGCTCTCTTTCCACTCTCACAGTGTGACGCAGCTCATCCAATCACACTGGCTTGGGCCTTAGTCATACAGAAGTGGCCTGATTCATGACACATCTATATTATGCATAGATGTAGGTCCAGTCTCCTTGCCTCGCGGCACAGGTAGAACACAGAGCAAACACTCGCTGGTTACACCAGAGATGCCTGTTCCATCCCCATATAGCTTCCAGTTGTAACTTCTAAATACTTTATCTTTGCTATTTAGGTGCTAGTGTAAAAATGATCTTTATTTTTGCCCTTAATGTCTCCTAAAGTGGTTTCTCCAAAATGTCTACAAGAAAACATCCAGAATTGAGTACTTTTAAAATATGACTAATTTCTCAGGAGACAAAGATGAGGCAGCGCTGATAAACAGACCTGACAATCTATAAAACCACAACGAGCTGGGAGCAGCTAAAAGATGCAAAAAGCTGCAGACTGGAGTGTTGGTCCTGAGGGGGGCCTGGCGGTACTAGGAACCCTTTCACCTCACTGGGAGTCAATTGAAGTGCTTTCCAGTTGGTGCATTAAACATGCTGTTTTATCAGACCCATATATACATTTAAATAAAGGTGAGCTTCTATTCTCTGGGCCTTTCACGCACTTCTCTGTATTACATAAACCACTGCAGGACTCTTCGCTGTGTGTGTGTGTGTGTGTGTGTGTGTGTGTGTGTGTGTGTGTGTGTGTGTGTGTGTGTGTGATATTCTTGGAAACATGTGGAGCGAGAGGAGACAACTGGGCATGCTCAGATGTTCTCAACAGGTCGCTGAGCACAATGCTGTAAGTACCTGCATCTCGTCTTTTTTCCCCCTTTTGTGCTCTCTAATTTCTTCGCCGTCACTTCTTTCAATCTGCAATTTTACTGATCTATCCAATTTGCTACTGATGACCATTTGTTACAGAGCCTAAAGAAAAGCACATGCTTTGCACAATCCCCCCAATCTCTCTCTCTCACACCCCCCCCACCCCCCCCCACACACTCACTCTGAAGGGGAGCATCAGCAGCTTGTATTCTCTTCCTGCTTCTCTAAGAGGGCTGCCCTAATTCTTCTTGACAAGGGCTGGGAGAGCCAAGAGAACATCTCAGCGCACGCACACGCACACAAATATGCCATGCCACTATCCATTTACACACAGACATGCAACAAAATACACATCCGTCATGGACAACACACACATCTGTGCTAGTGGCATTTTACCTTAATTGCCTTTGTCACCGCTTTCAGTGCAGTTCAGTCTAACTCGCCTATAGTTTCCACCATCTTTAACACACGTCACTGGCCTTCGTATGCTTGGAACTTCTCAATAAGGCAAAATGTCTCAGCTGCTAACTAAAAGATGTGTCTAAAATGTAATATGACTTAATAATTTATTCTCAGTCATACAGTCTATTCTCATACTACAATGTCAGTGTCAGCGTGCAGTAAATGGGACACGCTCAGATGGTATTTGTCAAGCAGCCAAATTGTGTGTGTTCAGTAGCCGTGCATGTATTTAAAAACATAAATGTGCCTATGTGAGCCGTGTGCGGGTGGTTTGTGATCGTGTCTGCACATGTCTGTCTGTATGAATAATTTCGACAGTGTGTAAGCATGCGTGCATGGTTGATGAGGCTCCGCAGAGCTACCATAGGCGACAACAGGGCAAGAGAAAAATGGAGGGAGGAAGATGAAGGTATTTCTTCCCTCATACAGTATTGACCTCCATATCTCCCTTTTTCTCCATTACATGTGTGCTGTGGCCTTTGTACAATGAGTTCAACAGGACAGCGAGTGTGTGCATGTGAGAGAAATACAGACGCATGCTTGGATGTGCAGGCCAGAGGCTTCTACATGAGAGAGAGGGGGAGACAGACAGGGAGGGAGGCAGGCAGTATCCCTAGAGGAATTCAAACAGCCTCTGTGCTATGTGACTGGGATGGAGATGACTTCATTAGGGCGGCCAGTTTCTCTCTCTCCCCCCACCCTGTAGCCGCCTCTCTCTGGCAGTAAATAGGGCTGTGAGGTTGATTTACTGTACGTCAAGTAATCTTACTTGTCAAATGGTTAAAATCTGTGTCGCACTCACAATCCGAGAGCTCGGTTTGTAGTGTTGCGCCTTTCTTTTGTGAATCAGCAGAGGATAAGTCCTAATCAGATATAGCCAACTTCTATCCAGATATCACACCCAAAATGTCAAAAAAAAATCTAATTGGGTTGGCAGCATTTATAGGAGATCTTTTGATTTGTTTTATTATGGCTTTATGTCCCGCGGAGGCAATCTACATCAGAGTGAAATAAAATGTCAGAGCATCAAATGTGTGTGTGTGTGTGTGTGTGTGTGTGTGTGTGTGTGTGTGTGTGTGTGTGTGTGTGGCTTGTGCTGAAAATGTCAACTGTCTGACTGACGGGAGATACAGCAGCACAAATATCTGTGAGTGTGTGTGGATGTGCAAGTGTTTAAATGTTTTTAATACAGGCACATACGTACATGTGTCTAAACTGTATGTGTCAGCCCGTGTGCAGTCCTTCAGCTGAATTGCTCCCTAAGGCTTTCTGCTGTACATCTTGCTAGTTATTGATGAATTCATTTGCAATTAGGACTTCAGCACGTTCTCTGCTGGCCCGACTGAGCAGAGCTTTTAACGCCCGTTGGACCCAAAGGTTAACTGGTCTTGATGCTCTATTATTCCCCAGGAATATTCTCAAGAATGCCAGAGAAGAAAGTCTGCTAAACACTACTGACAAAATTATCTCTTACACTGCAAATTCAACATAAAAAAAATCCACATGAATACATATTGCAGTTGAACTGGAAAGTCTGCATTTTCCGAGTTCCCAGTCAGAAAAGTCAACTGGAACGCCCCCTAAATTTCTCACTCAGAAACTCTTCACAATCCAATATGGCTGCTCCGAGCATCAACAGTAGTAAAAGCTGAATGTATATACTTTTTAGCACTTCGGTCTTATTTGTGTTTCATTAAATCAGTCGTACACACAACATCGTCCATCTTATATCTGTGGACAGGTTGCTACGGTGTTTGCATGCGCAAAATACCACATAATGCACTGTTATCAACTGGTATTGCTAACAATGGCTAACCTGGCTAGAGTCCCCCTACCTCTGTTTTTTCGATTTGTAACTGGAACGCGACTTGCACTCGGGTGTGACGTCATTCCCAATTCCCACCTCTGACTTCCGGGCTTAATGGTACGCAGCAATAGCAGATGGGATTCTACATATATAATCGTCACAGTAACTTTTCAGGAATGTCAGTGAGAAGGAACGGAAAAAGTCAAATGTTATGGCCTAATCTGTTATTTGCCATCATTCATTTTTGACTCAGGGTAGCTTGCCTTTGAGTTGCTGATGGGAAAGAAGTGTGTGTGTGTGTATGTGTGTGTGTGTGTGTGTGTGTGTGTGTGTGTGTCCTTGAGACCATGTTTTATCACCTGCGTTTTAAAAATAACACCACAGCTGTCTAACCTTGAGAGTAAGGTCAACATGTACACCTATTACCCCTCCACTTATTGCTTCTGCATGTACTAGTAGAGCGGTACACACTTGTTTTTGTGTGTGTGTGTGTGTGTGTGTGTGTGTGTGTGTGTGTGTGTAGCCCTTAACCTTTGCCAATGACTCGCTCTACCTCTCTGTCGGATCTTTATCAATCCATTTTCGTGCCGCAGCTATATAGCTTGATGTATGGAGTAGAGGCATTGTACTGTATCACTGTGGTGTGTGTGTGTGTGTTCTCAAAATGCGTGTGGTGTACAGTGCAATTTAACACACGCATGTTGTGACACAGTGCACATACACAGTGTCTGTTGGCCTATGTAGAAAAGCACCCGCAGGGAGAAGATAACAGAAGGTAGGAGGTCGATAGTCATTTTCTCCGAGTGCATAAATCTTTACTGACCCGACTAGAAAAAGTCCAAACCTGAGAATACATACATACACACACACAGAGTAAACACACTCTGATAGCAGCCAAAAACACACTCTGCTTCACTCCCAGAAGCAGAGGTAGTAAAGTCAAGACAATGCCATCAATTTGTGGCCGCTCAGAAAGGGTTTCTTCAATTTGGCTTTGTCTCACTGATTGCCAGCACCACTGTCCTCTCATCCAAAATCATTTGCGCTCCCTGCTGATCAGAACCACCATGTAAACAGACAGGAAAAGTTATCGGCCACCGTGTCATCACGCACACATCCTTTTGTGCTTTTGGCTGGCATTGAACCGGTGCGCAGCAGGCGACCCCGTCTTCCCTTCAAAGTAATGGTTGTCAGCGGCGTCTTCAATAAGAGAACCATTATGTGAGTTCAATGGGGCCAAAAAGGTCAACGCAATCACTATCCATAGAAGGAGTGGGAGTAAGAGACCAGAAAATAGATGGCGGGCCTTGCATGACTGCAGGGTAAGTGGCTCACCCCTAACACGGAAAGTATAAGGCAGTGTGGTGAAAGATTTTCTTTAGTTGCTTTACAAGAGAAATGGCGAGTTTTAAAATGTGAATCAATACAATCAATGACGTGAAGACCACGGGGGCCACTGGATACAATTTAGAACATACGACCCTCAGGAGAGGAACTACGTCAGCTTTAGTTTATCTCTTTCAAAAAATATATCATGGCACCAAATACTTTGCCGCTCATGGAGCTCAATGATAAATGAGAGCAATTCTCAGAAACACAACACTGCATGGAAACACGCAACATCAAATCTAAACATATAAAATTCTTTGTGAGGGATCTTTTTTCTAAGATGACTAAGACTGTATTCACAATTACAACAATTGCCTGGAGTCAAAATAAACTGTGAAATGTCAAGCTTTTCCATAAATCTTGGCTCAAAAATCTAAAGTGGGCATCTGTTTTTGTAAGATCCAGCCTTACACAACCTACAATTATCCAACCTACTTTTCATCCTCTTCTTGGCTGTGGCCCAATAACCTGAAGTTTTTTCCCCCGCTAACTGCTTCCCCTGGTGAGATTGAACCAAATCACCGTTTGCATAGCAGTCTCTTTACCTTGTATTAGAATGTGGTTATTTGTGCTCTCTCTAACTTCCTTCAACAATGAATGCATGAACTTTGCTCCAAAACCAATATGGAGACTGAAATGCATTGCAGTCAATGGGGAAATCTATGTGTTTCTCTTAATTTGCAAAAATACTTTTGGACTGGAAGATACTGTACATCTTTTTTTATAGTTTTGGCAACAGTTCAATGGTTAGTAGAAGGCAACCCACAAACCACTTGCCCTTTCCCATTTGTGGTGCTGGGAATCAATTCCCCACAAAGATAGAGAAAAGAAAAAAGCAGTCCCTCCAGGATTTCGCGGCCTTTTTTTTGAGATTGTTGCGGCCCAAAATGCCTAATTTCTTTAGTGTGACTTTTGTAAAAAATTGCGATAAAAGTTGCGATGTCGTTTGTATGTTTGTTGCAATGAAGTTGCGGGAGACAGTGAAAGTTGTGATATTTTTTTTTTTTGTATAGTTCTTTCAAAATAAAAAGGAAACTTGTTTTGGGGAGAATAAAACTACTCTGGGCTGAGATTTCCTAGTAACCTTACCAAAAAGGCTCAGGATGCTGTAAATGTTGGTATAATAGGAAAATGGCTGGTGGGTTTAAGACAAAAAAATAATTGCTTGTTGATCTTTGCATTGTTAGTTATTTTCCTATGCTGGCCTGGGACACACATTCATACGGTTTGATAATACTGACTTTAACTTATCATTGCACTTACAATAACGAGTGCAGCTGTCCTCAATTCAGGTCATCGTGTCGTCTCATCTCTTTTTTCTCCTGCATCCACCGTGTGTGTGTTGTTTGTGTGTTTGTGTGTGTGTGTGCAGCGTCAGTCGCGGGGGGGTACGGAGCAGTAGCCCCGCCCGCTGCAGAGAGCCGACAGCCAGGACGGAAACGGCAGCAACTTCAGCGACTTTTAAATCGTTAAAAGTCTACGTTGATGTTAAAATGTATCGGACGGTCCGAAATGTTTTGCACGGTCTTTCGCTGTACGTTTTTGTTGGTAAATGAGTCACACACACACATCTCGTCTTCATATCACAAACAAGGGAATGACCAACCCGTTCTCACTCCCGATTGGTCATTGGCTCTCAGAGTGCACGTGGGACTGCTGTGATTGGTTGAAGTTGCGAGAACCTTCAGGTTATTGGTCAAATGTGCGGTAAAGTTGCGGTGATTGGTCAAAATTGCGAGTCGCACCAAATTCGCGGTGATTGGTTGAATTGGCGCGATCGCGACATCGCCAAATCCTGGAGGGACTGAAAAAGGAAATTCCCCACACGCACTAATCACGTGCACGTTTCGGTGAAGCGTCGACCCCTTTTAAAATAAATCAATGGAAAGGTGATAAATGAATTATTTTTTTTTCCTTTGGAAACATTTCAATGGTGCACATATCTGTTCTACAGCCTCACAAGTTCAAGATTCGAATGTTTGTTTAGACCCTTTACGAATGAAAAGGCTTCAACAGTATTTATGTGTAATTAAGCTTTCTCCTGGTGCGTCTGAAATTGAAAGAAGGGACACTTAAACTAACTAAACAGCCCATCCCTTTACAGGTCTGGGGGGATTGTAGGTTAAATCTTCATTTGTATCGAGCATCGACACCTCTGTGCTTCTGATGGTGTAATATTATTTTCCAAATTATTGTCAATATTACAATGACACATTGATTACAATGCCTGCTGATCATTTTGTCCTTCAGCTTACACGTTACATGTTGATTTTCCGCTCACTGTTTTTTTTTTTTTTTTTTTTTGCTGTCTGTTGTGTTCAGACTCCACTACATTCAGGAAGTGTCTTTTTTTTAAGAGCAGATACGATAAAAAAAAAAAAAAAAGGGGATTTCATACATGTATGACCGCTTGAATTTGTCGATGAAAACCATGTGTCGTAATATATAATAATATTGATGAGGTGACGCATCGTGATATCTTTTTGAATCGTTGACAGGATAACTGTAATTGAATTGAATCGTGAGACCAGTGAAGATTCACACCCCTATATAAATATCAGAAGGACATTAAAAATCCTTCAGTCCAAAACTATTGGCATTGTATCGTCCATTGTGGACCACAACCTGCATTGAGCGAGGGCTCAGGCAGACTTGTGTGTGTTGAGAATGGCTGCCATGCTGGTTTTTCTTAGTACAACTGTGATGTTAGAGAGGTGCCGTTGCCATCTTAACAAAACTCCTTTGGCAAACAAAGCCATTTAGAAATACCACAAAAAGTGCAATGTGACACATGGGAAGTACAAACAACAAATAAGCAAAAACGGTTGAAAGGGGCTACGGTGTGTTAAGTTCAAACAAATACTCTCCTGTACAAAGTTCTTAAAAGACTTTACTGGTTGTGTAGGCAACATGAGGGCCTGACTGAGAGACAAACTAGTCTTAACTCCCTCTCTTCTAAAATTTGCCAACAGTATGTCACATGTTTACCTTGATATTGGTTGTCTGGATACAGTACTGCTGGTTCTTTGTCCTTATACATACAAAAGGTAATTGCGTTTACCTGGCATCACAGGTGTAAAACAGCCCCTGATTAAACAACCAGTGTTGAACACAGGTGGCTTTTCATCGCAATAAAATGATGAATTATCCACCAGGCATGTTTAATATGGTTTTGGAGAACTACTGGCAGTAGGAGATCATGTTATGTTGCAAAATGTTTAACCAATGTAAAAGGTCTGTTTACACGCTGCGTATCAGCCGATGGGCTACAGCAGTGCTCAAGAGAAGAGAAGGAACGAGATGTTGCTCATGCTAGTTGCTACTCATTGGGTTGCATAGAGTCTTTCACCAGTTTCAAACTGTCAGTATGTGCCTGCCAACAACCATGCTGCCAAATGGGCCTGTTCAAATGGCCAGGTTTTCCATGAGGAGGAAGAATAGCGACCTTTTGAACGCCATGACGAGCATAAGATAAGGAGCTTCCATTAACTCTGCAGTAATCCAGCTCCTGTATGACAGGTTAGATTGGTTCCACTGGGGAGTACACTCTCACCTGTGGTTTCCGGAGGCAGTGCTTAGACTTTTGTCCCTTAGTACAGTGGTTCTCAACCTGAGGGTCGGGACCCCCAAGGGGGTCGCGAGATCATTTCTGGGGGGGTCGCCAGAGGGTTAGGCAGAAAAAAATTGAAATTACGTATTCTAGACTGGGGAATAGTTTCTACATTACTGTTTGAGTTTGAAAGACAGAGGGGGGTCTGAAAGGGGTCTGAAGGTGGGTCAGGGAGAGAGAAAAAGTCCCAAATGCATCAAAAGCTCTCTTTCTCTTGTTGTTGAGGGGGTTGGGGGTTGAGAACCACTGCTTTAGTAAACCAGATAAGTGACTTGTAATGTACACACACCAAATCCACATCAAACAATTGTACACAATTGATTAAGAAAAACATCAAGCTGCCATAAGAGATTAGCCTAAACTACTTTTATGTAACGGGTATTTGAACTCATATTTGGCATGACAAGAAATACCTAAAGCTGCAGGACTACTTGTGGTTTGAAGTTGATACGATGACACATTTTTTGAGTGAATCCATTAGGATCACAGCAGTCGCGTGTCCCAGCCTTCAGGCCTGCACAAATATGACCTCGTTTTCAAATTTGGCCTCTTTTCATATTTCCAAACCAGGCTTTACTGAAATCAGTCAGGAACCATTTGATTATACATGGACTTACAGTATTTTAGATACATGACGGTTAAGACCAATGCCTTTTTTTTAACTTTTGAAAATTCTAAGCTGCCTCATATGGGGAAATAATATGACTTGACATGCAGTCAGAGGGTCATACCCAAGACTATGTGTTCCAATTTAGCAGGTTGTAAGAACACATGCAGGAGTAAGCCAGCCCTAACTACCTCTCTCTGAATTATTTCATTTACACCACAACCAATATGTTGTGACAACGGTTTTTTTTATTCCTTTGCTTCGCACCACAGCAAAGAGAAGGTAGACAGAATAGGAGGAGAGAGGATCATTTACTGTCAACAGTAGAATGTTTGCTGACAGTGCTGGGATGCATGGCAATACAGAGAGAGAGAGAGAGAGAGAGAGAGAGAGAGAGAGAGAGAGAGAGAGAGAGAGATGTCAAGCTGTCTGACAGACATTAGGGCAAAAAAACAGTTTTGATCCTACTCAAAAACCAGCTCCTTTTTATCGCTCTCAGATCATCTGTGTGTGTGTTTAAGTGTTATTTCTCACTCTTCTATAATGCTGGTAGAAAAAAGAAAACCTGAAATTAATTTATATATATATATATATTTTTTTTTTTATTTATTTAAAAGCACTAGATCGGGACTTATCGGCAGATATTCATTATTTAAAAAAAAAAAAAAAATCGGATTGGAGTCAAAAAAGCTGATCGGGACATCCCCACTGGGTATTGTTTGCAATTTTTTTATAATAATAATAATAATAATAATAATAATAATTTATTTGATATAGTACCTTTTACAGACAGTCACAAAGTGCTTCACACAATAAGCATTTGTTAAAATACAATAGGATCCAAAACAGAAAATAAACTAGCAAAAACAAATGCAATACCAATGAAGGTAAAAGATTAAAATGACAAACAATAAAAATAATTACAAACATGATACAAAAATGAGTTGAAACAAGTGTGGCTTTCTAAAAGCATCAAGCGAGACTACAGAACGTAAGTTAATAGGAAGGGTGTTCCACAGAGTTGGAGCTACCACTTCAAAGGAACGCTCACCTTTAGTTTTTTCGAATACTAGTGCTGATACCAGAGTTTCAGTACCAATATAAAAGAAATTATGTAAAAATGTCTTTGATGCCTTACTTTTGGGAACATAAACATAAGCAGCTGTACAGAAACTTTGCATGAACAAAATACAATCCAAAATCTGACTAATGAATGAGTACACAAATCCCACCAGGCATTTCATGTTAATGCAAACTGCAGACACATTTGGCCAAAACAGTAATGCAGTTTGATTCCAAGCCCTACTCTTATAGACATAATAGAAAAACACACACACACGACACCTTCACATTAAATCACAGCACGTGTAGTTAGTTACCCAAGGAACAATAACAGGAAGGTAGCATCCCCAGTGTAAGCAAACTCAATCAATTTACATAGAATGCCTATGCATTTTTTTTTGCAGTAGTCATTTGAGACTTACTCAACAAACTTTAACTTTAGCTTGTAACTTTCCTTGAGAAATACTGCTTTCGGGTGTGCGCGTGCGTGGAAAAAACAGGTAACAGCTGGTCCGATCAATGAAGTAATGGAATATTTTTGGCTTGAGGCCATTCACAGCAGAGTCCCCTGGTAAGTGCATCAGGGATGTATTCTTCTGTGACTGTTGAATGAGTGTGGGTGAGGAATGGTTTGTGTGTACAGCCAATCATATATGTAGACCTATACAGTATGTGTAAACATACTTTTATGCATGTTGGCTTTTGTACAGCGCAGTGGGCAGAGTTGGTGGCGCATCGATCCCAGCTGAAACCTCAGGCTCTCGCATCGATCACGCCGAGTCAAAACCAAGCTCTTACTTCATATCCCCATAGCATCATCTGAATTAGCTGGAGATGCAGGCTAAGAGCATCAGTCAATATTTCTGCAATGGTTATGTCATGACTGACTAAACAATAATTACATGAGGAGAGCTACTTCGAATGAGAGACTGCTCCAAGTCTCTCAACCTTTTTCCTCCTTTCCTTGGTTTATTCTTTACATTTTAATAAGCCATTCAGTATCTTAAAAAGATTTGAAAAGTATGACTATTAAATTGCATGTAAACGTGAAAGCAAAGATGATTACGTGTCACTTGTAGGCAAAATGCCTGTTTCAGCTATTCCTGAAACAGGTGTCAACATCTAAAAACCTGATTGTACACTCAGAGTGTTTTAAGAACGCTGATTTGCATTGGAAGTTAGCCAAAGTAGCTTATCCCCATGCAGATTGTTGCATTTGTTTACATAAGATGCACTCAAACTCTACAGACTCAACTAAATGACCTGTTAAGATGGAAACTTTTGTTCGGTCTCTCTCCTATCCTATAAATGACAGTGTCTACCATTACAGCCGCATTACAAAACATTAAAATCCAAAATGTTACAACGACCTTTCATTCATGTTACTTTCACTTAAGCCATTGTCTCCCCGGTGAAATTTCTCACTTTAACACCCACCTACACACACAGAGGGAAACTTTTTATTTTTAAAAAGTAGTAGCCATGGTGATACTGTACACTGCCCTTTGTGTCCACTTGTCACAAACACATAACCTATATGCTATGAGCTTACACAAACATTTATGCGTTGGCCACACACTTGGCCGTAACCATGGCATTCCACCTTGGGTTGGAGGTGGGAGGAAAGCCACCAAAACACACTCCCCCCCCGGAGGCTGTGGGGAGCTGGGTGACTCAGACATTAACTAACTCTGCCCAACATGTTCATATATTCTGCTGGGCATGACATTGTCTCTGTTACTAAGGAGATGGTACTAAAACCTTCTGGAAATACAGTAACTACAGTATCTGAAAGGACTCAGGCAGGGCAAGAAACCGTTTCTGTCCACTCCTCTTGGACTAGTAGGGTAGTAGTAACATCATATAAAGTTTGATCTTTGAATAGTATCAGCATGTGGGCAATCAATGTCATTTATACACTTTTAAAAAAACAGTGCCAAAATACTGTATGATTAAGTTAAACAAAATTAGAACATTTGAAGTATGGCCTAATTGTACAGCACTCTTATTAAACCAGTTACTGGAAATCAAAAGGATAAATGGATTCATGTAGCATGCTTAAAGTCAATTCCACTTAATGTGTAAGATAAAAATTTTATTAATGCCTCAATGAAAATGTGTTAGGACTGTGTTAATGACAACATAAAAGCCTTATGTGTCAACTGTTTAAATATGATCACAATCCTACCAGCATCATCAGCAACATCATGCTTGATTGAAAAAAAAAAAAAAAAAAACCTAACCAAAACCACAACAATGCACAGACAGAAGGGGAACACCAACACTGCCAAAATGAACGCTGCAACAACGTTTCCATTTTATTTATTGCATTATCTGTCCAACCCCAGGGAAGGAAAATGTTTTTTCTAAATTCAGTAAAAGTTTTACAAGAAGACTTCTTTTCAACATTTGAATAACTGCAGGCAAGACATATTTGCATATCATCAGATATACACGCACACTGCACAGTCTCCAATTAAAGTTCAATCAACAGAGAGGAACTCCACTACACTGAAACCTATTTTACTGAATGACAGTGCAGCTTCAGGGACCCGTATGACACCATAACACCGGTTCATTTTCAACAGCTTTTTCTTTGTGTACATTTTTTCCTCTCCATATTAAGCATTCAAATGTGTATGAAATAACCTCTTAATGGTAAATGACAGCAGATGTAAAGTAACCCATTTAATTTAATGGGGATGAAATATTTAATTGGATTCCCTTACAGGGGGGCTCCTCAGAAAATGTGGCTGAACTGTGAAGCACAGCCTGTAGCCTATCTGTGGATCACCAGTCAGGCAGAAATAAACCACATTCTCTGCATTTCTCACCCAGCTTGTATGCAGAGAGGAAAATCCAGCCTAAATGACAGAGAAAGACCTCTTTCAAAGAGGGTTAAAGACACACCAGCCTTGTCCCCTGCTTTCTCTGTCAATCACATGTCCACACACCATAACTGCATTATACAGAAAGGATTTTAACACCTTTAGCTTTCCAGAAGCCCCATAATGATACCTCTCTCTAGACAGGTGACCAACCAACAACAACAGCAAGACTGTCAAATCACAGATAGAGTATGAATTCCTAAATAATAAGTAATAACTCATGGGCATCCAAGCTTTACAGACACAGTGGATGGAATCCAAGTCGGACATTTACAGTGACATCAAATCATCAGTTCATACCGTATCCTACTGTTCCCTATTTCCTATTGTAGCCTACCACTATAATATAGGCTACATATGGTATTTAAGTGTGACTGTGTGTCCGACAGTGTGTCTGTAATAGCCATAAAACACCAGTGTTCTCATAGTATCACTGTAAACATGTCCGTGTAACGTTAACGCTATACTAGCGTTAATGCGTCTCTGATACTTAAAAGTGAGTTTGAACTGACCTTACTGGGTTTAACGTTACAATTTTTACCATAGTATTCACGTATTACGTACACTTTTTCGAAAATAGTCGTGTTATCATTATGAAATAGTTGGTTTTAACAGCGTTGAAGTGGCATAAAAGTGACAAGCGGGCACACTTATCTAATTAGCTAAGCTAGCTAAGACATCTTCACGTTTATTCGCTATAGCGTAAAAGTGACATTTGTCCACGGCACGCCATTCTAGATGCTGTAGTCGTTTAAAAGCCGCCTAACTGGAACTAAACATAAACTTAGACGGAGTTGAAGTAGGTGACTTCCAGCTGCGTCCGCAGCTCGGTGTTTTTCCGTAAGGAAAAGGATCAAACCAGGTAACACAGACACATTCCCCTACCTGCAGGACACTGTGATTTCAACTTTGGTGGCAGGAATAGATGCGTTGAGCGGGTCGAAGTCGCCTATCGACGCCATGTTTAGGAAAGTGTTGTTCATCCTGTCAAAAAATGTTTTGCCTTCCCCCTTCTCCGTGTGACCCAGCCCCTTTTGTGAGCTGCGAAGGAGGATAGCGAGAAACTGAGTGTGCGCCTCCTCGGCGAGAAGTGGAGCAAAGGTGCCAGTAAGAGGGAGAGAGAGGCAGGGAGATGTGATGTCACTTCTCTCCTGTTTTTCTCCTACTCTCTCTCTCTCTCTGTGTGTGTGTGTGTGTGTGTGTGTGTGTGTGTGTGTGTGTGTGTGTGTGTGTGTGTGTGTGTGTGTTTCTGTCTTTTCCTTTTCCATTCCCTCGTTCTTTATGCCTCTCTGCCATCTCCTTCCCATCTTTCTGCCTGTCTCTCACTCTTTCACTTCAGTTGATTCAGTTGATATATATATATATATATATACAAATCAGAACCACGCGACATGTCAAAACAGTGTGTTGCTGGCATAGCTGGACTGGGCAAAACTGGTACAAGTCTGTTTGGATGTCTGCAAACAGACTTTTATGTCCACTATACCGTTGATTTGCTTCCCCTGCTTCTAGCATTTCTTTCTACGAACAAGCCTGTCAGAAGAAGGTCCTGTTCAAGACATCTTATTCCAACAGATCATATGCCTATAAACCCTATGCCCTAACGGAGTGGCGCTATCATTTTAGCATTCGACGGGGAAACCCACACACCATTGTGCTTCTGTCTCCGTGACCAGAGCTGGACGTTGGATGAACGTCCAAAAGTCAGGATATTTCTGCCTCTGCTGCTTCGATTTTAACCATTTTTGTGTTGAAATGTCTCTAAGATCCTCAACTTTATTATTAATACTAAATCACTGGAGTCCACCTTTAAGGTCTTACTACAAGATTTTGACACAGGGTCCCTCTATACATTTCCAAAAACCAGAATAGTTGCCCATTTGGCTTGCTGTTGGTAATCCAGTCTTTGTGTGTGTGTGTGTGTGTGTGTCTGGACAGTAGATTATATGTGGTGCAGCACATTTAGTCCCTGTGCCACACACTTTTCTAGTCTCAGTAGTCTGAGAGTAGATTCTTAACATTGTTATTATTAGTGTTTGCGTCTCTTCTTTCTCGCTACATGTTATGAGGATAAGCATCTGATTTAATTAACAGGAAGGGAGACCCTCCGCTGGCAGAGAATAGAATGACAGCATAATGAATGCGAAGGGATAAGGAGGAGAGTCACATTATGAGGACATCGTGTTTGTATGTGTGTGTGTGTGTGTGTGTGTGTGTGTGTGTGTGTGTGTGTTTCCAAAAGAGACCTACTGTATGTTGAACTGTTTCGTTCTGGGTGTGTGTGTTTGTGGATAGTTTGTCTGAAACAGAACACATTACTCCTTATTTTTCTGTATGTGTTCTGACCTAATGAGTCTTTTTTTAAATAAAACAGAAGGATTTTATTGTTAGAATGTCAGCTTTCTTAAAAGTTTTACATCAAAGCTACAACTACCTCTTCTTACATTACTAGACCGCTGCTAAGTCCTGTGGAGAGGCCCAATCAGGCTGCATAAGTAAAACACCTGTGTGTGTGTGTGTGTGTGTGTGTGTGTGTGTGTGTGTGTGTGTGTGTGTGTGTGTGAGAGAGAGTGAGTGTGTAAGCATTTTGTTTAGATCATGGAGTCATAGGATCTTAAAATGACACATCTCAGTATTACTCAGTGTGTTTACCGGCTAACCACGTCTCTAAATATAGCTGTCTTACACACACACACACACACACACACACACACACACACACACACACATGCACCGACCGCCCTGGGCTGGATTTATGGCATGGTGGCAAAAACCAATGGGGCACCTTTTGGCAAACACCATGTCACCGCCCTATGTCTACATGTGGGTGTGGTGGATGGGGGCAAAAATTAACGGACACACTGAGACAAACACACACACGCATATACAGTGTACAGATAGAAGCCATTTGTGTGAGCAAACATCACATCATCGCCTCCTGACTAGCTTAACCTCTTTCTGCAGTGCCTCCTGGTGTGTGGACGACATCTACAATTTGTTCACGTGTTAAACAACTTTCTCATTTACCAAAACTAAGGCCTATATCATACAAATGTGGGTCTTAAAATGATTAGCAATTTATAAGCTACAAATGTGGAAATTCTGATTCTGATTGTAGAAGTTTATAAATTAATATTAAGAGATTAGCCTATGGTTTTTTTTAAACACGTTTCTTGAAATATTGGAAAGCACATTTTACCATTTTTTGGATTGGTTTTTGCACACAAAACGACGCCGAGGTACACTCCTTACTATTGCCCTGGTGCTTTTACATATCAACGGAAATTTCGTACACATATGGGTAACAAGTGTTGGAACCAGAAAATGTAAAATAGAGGAAAAAAAAGAGTTTTCTAATTCATTCTGTAAAACTCACTGTTCACTGTAAAACAAGTCTGATTTAAATAAAATAAAAATAAATGTGTCTTCACCGTCCTATATTTTCATGAAGATCAATAAATTAAGTAATTGATGCTTATACATTTAGTGTCTTCATCATTTACGGTTCTGTGATGTTCACATGAGAAGCTATTAAGCATTAAAGAGAGGTGTGTAAATTCGGAAATAGGCAGAAAGGGGTTAAAGATGCATATACACATCACAACACACACACACACACACACACACACACACACACACACATACTTTTTAGTCAATGCTGTAAGAATGTTAATTCCCCACAAATCATAATTCAGCTACTGAATCCCTAAACATGCAGAAAACATGAAGCCATTTGTTACCAATAAATTGCTGCATAATTATTACACACAACCACGATTGCTATCATGGTCGGTTATTCTCATTCATTTATACTAAAAGACCCATCTACCAACCAGTACATCCACAACTAATGTTTGTATGTCCATAATGTACAAATGTTTTATGAACAAAGTATTTGTCTTGCCCTTTCACATACTGTAGAAGTTATATTTGATTTGATAAATTGTGATTTTAAAAAGGGAAAAAGTGATATTTCCTATACATTTTTATGCATAAATTTTACCTAAAAATAAAGTAGGATACAATGAATATTTATGAATGTCACTCATCCCAAATGAGATCCAGTAGGGCACTGTATTTACTTCTACATCTAACACCTTATTTAAAAAAAAAGAAAAGAAATCCAGGCACATTATTACATTCTATATTTCAAAATGTATGTTTTAGTTGAGAAAATAATGTCACCGCTATGTTGATCATCAGTAAGTTTTACTTTAGATATTTTGCAATAACTGATGAAGCGAACTGGTGGAAAAAAAAAAGAAATGTAGCTTACTTTTTTTTAGATCTCTTTTTTCCAGTTCAGCCAACCTGTTAGGATTTAAAGCTAGTATCGGCTAGAATTCACCTCTTAAATGGAACAAATAGCGACGTGGAAGACTCCATAGTAACAAGGGTCTCATTTATCTACATAGCTAAATACATTTATTTTTGTTTTGTTTTGTTTATAATTGTTTAATGCTTCGTTTATTATTGTGGATTAATCAACAGTGTTTTCCAAAGTTCCATATTGACATGCACCTTAGCTACATAGGCCGACTGATAGGCCTATCTTTGTGAGTCATGCAGGTTTATGAACAATATTTTTTCCTAGGCTTTGCTAACCCGTCCCTCCATGCCCTCTAACGTGATTTCTGTTTTAATTTAATTTAGTTTAATATGGCTTTTCAATTAACCGCTTTGTTCACCTGTCTACCATATAAGTTACAGAGGGGATACACAAAATATCAGGCTGTTTTTTCACCTGATATTTTGTGTATCCCCTCCCCTAACATGCAAAGGGTCTGTCCTGTCCTCATGTGTGTTATTTTTAGTGTTTACCAGGTCACAGTGAACAACCTGAGATAATATGGAGATGTCTGGTATTTTCTAGCAAAAGTTACAGAGGGGATACACATTATATCAGGCTGTTTTTCACCTGATATAATGTGTATCCCCTCCCCTAACATGCAAAGCGTCTGTCCTGTCATCATGTGTGTTATTTTCAGTGTTTACCAGGTCACAATAAACAACCTGAGATAATATGGAGATGTCTGCTGTTTTCTAGCAAAAGTTACATAGGTGATACACATTATATCAGGCTGTTTGAATACATGAATATAGCTTACAAAAATGTAAGCATCGAGTTCAGTCACAATGGTGATGAAAAACACGGAAAATAACACAAATGATGGCAAGACAGACCTGTAAGAGCCATTGTCATTTGTTTTGGGTGTAGGACACAAATTGTGTGCTTTTGAGTGATGTCTATTTAGGTAGGAACCTTTCAGCAGGTAACATGGGGTGCTGTTAATTGGAGGAGCACAAATCAAATCGCTCCACACCGCAACGCTCATGTGGATGTGTAAATGTTTGTTGATGGAGCTTAATGGACACATGGATTATTGCACGTTCATTCGAAGAACATTGTAATCAATAAATGTCCATATAAATGCAACGATGACTATTGGAGTCTATGATTTCAACAGTAGGCTACTGAGCGGTGTAAGACAGAAGAGAGCGCGTCAGCTAGTTTACTAGCCATAGACTTGTGTCAAGTTTGTTTCAAGTCCGTATATCAGCACCTCAGTGGCTTTAAGTTGTTAGGCTTAGCCATTATAAGACCCTTTGCATGTTAGGGGATGGGGTACATGTTATATCAGGTGAAAAACTGCCTGATATAATTTGTATCCCCTCTGTAACTTCTGAGAGAAAAAAGCTGACATCTCCATATTATCTCAGAAAATAACACACATGATGACAGGACAGACCCTTTGCATGTTAGGGGAGGGGATACACATTATATCAGGTGAAAAACGGCCTGATATAATGTGTATCCTCTATCCAATCCAATCCAATCCACTTTATTTATATAGCACGATTTTAACAAACACAAGGTTTCCAAAGTGCTGCACAAAAAGATAAAACAGAAATAAGTAGAATAAATAAAATACAATATGACAAACACAATACAAATATGCAAGTATACACATAAGATCAACACTCTACCTGGTGTTAAAAAGCCAAAGAAAAGAGGTGGGTTTTAAGAAGATTTTTAAAATTAGACAGAGAGGAGGCCTGTCTAATGTGCAGAGGCAGTCCATTCCAAAGTTTTGGAGCTGCAACGGCAAACGCTCTGTCCCCTCTGAGCTTAAGCCTAGCTTTAGGCACCATCAGGAGCAGCTGGTCAGCTGACCTGAGAGATTGGCTGGGAGTGTAGGGGTGCAGCAGCTCAGAGAGGTAAGGTGGGGCAAGGCCATTCAAGGCTTTAAAAACAAAAACATTTTAAAATGAATCCTCAAATGGACAGGCAACCAGTGGAGTGAAGCTAAAATAGGTGAAATGTACTCGTACTTGCGTGTGCCAGTTAAAAGACGTGCAGCAGCATTTTGTACCAGTTGAAGACGAGCAATGGAGGATCCACTAGCCCCTATATAAAGTGCATTACAGTAATCCAGCCGAGTGGTCACAAAGGCGTGGATTACTGTCTCAAAGTGTTGTCTCCGAAGGACTGGTTTGATTTTTGCCAGCTGCCTTAACTGGAAAAAGCTAGACTTCACCACAGCTTTAATCTGGCTGGGGGGGGGGGGGTCACAGACAAGCCACCAAAGACCATGACTTCTGTCTTTTCTTCATTAAAATTTAGAAAATTTAAAGACATCCAAGCTTTAATGTCATGTAAACACTGTAGCGGTGGGTTAACAGAGTAAGAATCAGACTTTTTGAGGGGGACGTAGATCTGGCTGTCGTCCGCATAGCAGTGAAAAGAAATGCCATGTTTCCTGAGAATGGAACCAAGTGGGAGTAGATATAGAGAAAATAAAAGAGGGCCAAGCACCGAGCCCTGTGGGACCCCACATGAGAGAGGAGCAGTGGAGGACACCGAGTCATCAAGGTAACTATGTAACTTTTGCTAGAAAACGGCAGACATCTCCATTATCTCAGGTTGTTTATTGTGACCTGGTAAAGACAGACAATAACACACATGAGGACAGGACAGACCCTTTGCATCTTATGGGAGGGGATACACAAAATATCAGGTGAAAAACAGCCTGATATTTTGTGTATCCCCTCTGTAACTAACTGTAACTGTAACAAAGCGGTTAATTGAAAAGCCATATTAAACTAAATTAAATTAAAACAGAAATCACGTTAGAGGGCATTGAGGGACGGGTTAGCAAAGCCGAGGAAAAAATATCGTTCATAAACCTGCATGACTCACAAAAATAGGCCTATCAGTCGGCCTGTGTAGCTAAAGGGCCCAGACACACAGAGCCGACGGCCAAACGTCGGCAGAAAGGCAAACACACCAAAGCAACGAGACGTAATACATCTCCATAACAGCAGGCGGAGCTAATCTGTATTGTCGCCCAAAAATGAAAACCGGCAGCTGATTGGACGAACGTGTCACGTGGGTCTGGTTTCACCGGAAATTCAAAGACAGACAGTGATGACAGTCATGGCAGCTTGTTCAGAATACGTTCTCATATTGTACTAAAATAGTTCACCGAAACGTGTTTCTGAAAACATTTTAAGGGAGAAATAGGCCGTGCAGTTGCTGAATCTGTCTTCATTTCAGATCAACAAAGGTCAGTTTAAAAGATTTTCATCAGATTTTGAGAGACTCTAGTCGCGCTCATTCCGCTCCCCGTTTCCGGGTTAGCACTCTACCAATCAAATGGGTCATTTGAGTCCGACTCCCTGATTCAACATGTCAAATCGGCCAAAATGAAGGACGACGGCCCCTCGGACGAATGACGGCATGCACGGAACACACCGAACAGACTCGAGTCACTGACCTCGCCAGACTGTCCAACGGTGCATGTCAATATGGAACTTTGGAAAACACTGTTGATTAATCCACAATAATAAACGAAGCATTAAACAATTTACACGTCGCCTTAATGTAACAGACAAATATATGCAGATAAATGAGACTCTTGTTAGGCCTACTATGGAAAACTCTGTCCACGTCGCTATTTGTTCCATTTAAGAGATGAATTCAAAGTGCAGCAGTTAAAGCAGCACTATGTAACTTTTAGCTGCAGCTGTAGTTCCAATGAGACAACCCGTAGGGAGACCAAAGCTCCGCTCTGAGTGCACGCGCGCTCCCGCGGCCAGGAGATATAAATCCTGACGGAGATAAGCACCGGCACAACACCGGCCACGGAACTCTCGCCTGCCGCTGGAGCTCAGATTGCTGGTCAAAGGCGGCATGTAGTTATATCATAAAACACATTCTCACCTGTGAAATGTTATCCCTTGCTGTTTGGTTTTTGAATTTCTTTTGTTCAAACATCAATAAGCAGCACAAAAGTCCGGCATCTTTAGCGTTGATCTGAATGTGGGAAAACTAATTTGGCGCTTCAGACCCCTGTTCCAAGATGGCGGCGGTGTTGACGCATGCTTAGAAGCCCAAGGCGACATCTAGTCACTAAAAACATTTGTGTTTGGTAGATTATTTCTCTGTGGTAACAATGCTTTTTGGCAATAAATCTTATACCGTTGGAATGCCTGTTTAGTTCCCTTTCAAATGGTGCCCCATTTGTAAGGAACATGCATTTGTGGGATGAGCAGCAGCGCTGAGTATGTGGGTAGCGCCCATGAAAAATTTGCGAGAGCTGTAGTTCCAATGAGACAACCTGTAGGGGGACCGAAATGGGAAAAGTTACATAGTGTTGCTTTAAGACCATGAATGATTGGACATTTACAAAATGTCATGGCAAGACATTTCAGTCTGGACTATAGTGGGGGAACAACAGAACAGCATTGCCATCCCTAGAGCTGCGCCACTAGTGTGGCTAAAGATCTCGGTCATATAAGTTACAGATGTTTCCTAGACCTAGCTACTAGATTGGTCTATCTAGTTTAGAGAACATTGAGCCAGATCTGACTTGTGACAATACATTTGACAGCATGGTAAAGAAACAAATGCAAAATGTCCTATCTTTCTCTCTCTGCTCAGCCATGCCTACATTCACTATTGTGTTGAAGTCCCAGGTAGCTATGATCTCTCATATTCTCATTTACTCTGCACTACACAGAGTTCAACTGGAGAGCTCGCCTGCTTTAATAGTCACATAGCCACTTGACACCCAATTGATACTAACCTGCACTTACATAGAGATTATTCAATGTGGAGAGCTTCCTTCTGTCAAATGTATACAAGAGCACACACCTGACCCTCTCACTATGGCTGTCACTATCAGCTAATGTCTCTCACTGTCATTTCCCACCCCTTCACAATCACACTGCTTGGTGTTGATCTCCACCTCCATCTCTTCACACTGTTCTCTTTGTTGGGACAGAAAAACTCAAACTGATTCAGTAAATTAAATTTTCTTCAAAGGCACTGCCCTCTAATTTCATGCTAAAACGCTTATATAAAAAATGTTCTTCCCAATCTGTTTTGCCTGATAACTGAGATCCGCTGAGAAGGGACAAGGTTGATTTCTGTAGCCGCATTAAGAGAGCAAGCAGCAGTATCACGGCTCATCAGTTCTGGTCATAAAGCAGCAGCGCTGGTATTTTTAGCTGGAGGATTCACTCTGTGGACGCTCAGAGATAGGAGCCGGGTTGGTGAATATTGAACCTGTCCTCCTGAGCCTCATTGCCCGATCAGAAAAAAATGTCTTTAACTGCCACTTAGTTGTCTCTGCCTGTTTTCCCCCACACCTTATCTATTTCCTTTTTCCATGTTTCTGTTTCTATCTCAGCCATGTCTTCTCCCACCAATTCTGTCTTTGAGTTTGTTTCCATATGGCTGTCAAAAAAATGCAAATTGGGTGTGTTTTTTGCACCACAGGTTGAAGCAAATAGCTCCTGAATGTCAGAAAACAAAACATTCTTGCTCCTAATGATGCCCATATGTATTTCATGATTTCATCCAAAGGTAAAAACAATGCAATGCACAGTAAAAGTCTCTAATGCACCAACTAATGACCAAACAATAATGGGAATATAATACTGGAAAGATGGTCCAAAGCATAGACTACATCATTATATATTTGACGAATGCATTTCTCTCACTATTTTCATCTAATTTTTTTGTACCAATATTGAAGGGAGCCTGGCAAGCGCACGCACACACACACACACACACACACACACACACACACACACACACACACACACACAGGGCTAAATCTCATCCCGGGCCATTTCACATAGAAATGAACCTGTATTGATTTGAATCCCTCAGTAAATAAAAAGCACCTGCAGCTGTACAAATCACATTACTCAGACGGATTAAACTGTGAAACAACAGCATCCGGTGTAAGCCGACACACATTACCAATCAATGTGTTCACTGAACAGATTAGAAGAGGGTATATTATCTGAACTCATCATAGATTATGCTACAATTAAAGTGAAAGTGGAACTCTCGGCCCACACTTTCTGTCTGAGAAGTCGTTATTGATTTCTGGTGGACCTTGATCATCTGGTTCATACACTAATGTGGCAGGATTAGATTCCTGTAGAGTAAACATCCTGTGGAGCTGGTAGGACAGAGACTTGGTGTTCAAGTATGAAAGATAATTAACGACATGCAGGTGCTTTCCAAAAATGTATCAACATTACGGTGGAAGTCACCGCACCTTACATTTCTGCTAGTAAACCATAGAGACACAACATGTTAAATCTTGAACTTTAGTGCAAGTAGCTGGATTTTAACCTCTGGACAGAGCCCGGGCTGGCTTTTCCCCCCCTGCTTCCAGTCATTGTGCTATGCTAAGCTAACCAACTGCTAGCTGTAGCTTCATATTTAGCGTAGAGTCATGAGAGTGGTATCGATTTTCTCGTCTAACTCTCAACAAGAAATCAAATTCAGTTCACATGTAGACTTTTAAACTTTGGAGATACACAAATAGTAAAGTGAGACATTACTGAACATCTATCTGTCCCATGATAGTTAAGTAATGTTACATGTTATCTAACCAACAATGATAGTTGTTGGTTTGTATAATCCGAATCCGTATACTTTATTGATCCCGAGGGAAATTATTTAGTTGCAGTTGCTCACAGTCAGATTCAAGTTAAAATAAAAGTAAGAAAGAGCAAGTCAATAAGTGTATAAAGTAAATAAAGTAACATAGCTACAATAAGAAATAAATAAAACGTAAGTGAGAAGTAAGTGAGATTAGGTTACAAGTAAAATTAGGTTAAAAAGATTGTTTCAAATATATATATACACATATATATATATATATATATATATATATATATATATATATATATATATATAAACATTTAAACCAACAAGTGAGTAGTAAGTTAGTTAGCTACCTAGTACATTATGCCACTGATGTGATCCTCTGTAGAGCTCACCAGTAATCGCCCACATTTTGAAAGGCTCTTGTTCCAGAAGTGATTTTCCCCATTTAATTTCTCCATTGACGTTTCAGAAAAGAGTTTGAAGCCTGGAATCAAGCCAACCAACTACGAGATGAATCATGAACATAAAACATTTGATTCGGCACAAAGAAACAAACAGAAAAAAGGATCGTAGAGTTGAGTGGTAGCAGCTCACTAGCGGTAAACATTTCCATGAGCTCCACCAATCAGAGATGTCATCGCGAATAAAACTTGACATAAAAATAAATAAAACGTTTGTCTTATAACAAGGTTGATAATCATACGGATTTGTGGAATCTACAGGAGCATATACCATCATTTCACAATCTCATCATTTATGGTAAATCTACCTAAGACATTATGTCTAAGAATCTAAATCTGGATTCAGAAAATGCATGGGATTTTCACTTCCGGAACCACACTGTTGAGCTCTATTACATTATATTATATGCACTGGCTTGTGTGTGAATCATATGGGTGTATAAAGACAACATGGCTAGCTAATTTCCAAGCTGACAATGTTGACATGATGACATTCATGCAAGTCAATCACACTTCTCAAAATGAGAAATAATCAGTTTCCTGCACATAAAAAACAACAGAGAAAAGAAATAAGTTGAGTTAATCAGGTTGAGAGATGCATCGTGAGGGTGTGTTATGCCATCCAAAAGCACTTGTTAGAATGGTATAAAGTACATTAGAATAGAGTAGAATTTTAACACTGTACACATAAGGCAGTGCGAGTCTGCCATGAGCCAAGGCTCTGCACCTACAAGGCCAATTAACAGTCTGCTGCTCTCAGTACAGCTGAACATTAAATATTGATCCTTCCATCACTGTTCACATTAATTTGTGTCTTCCGGGGGAGTTTCTTACCCTTTTTCACCTCTGTCTGTCAGTGTCTACTGCGCTGGAGTAAATGACAAAATACAACGTTACTGCCTGAAGTTATAATTAAAGGAGGAATGAAACAAGCTGCAGATAAACGATCTACTCAGGGCAGAAAAGATCCAGAGATTATGTAAATTCTTGTTATTATATACTGTAATATTTATCCATAGTGAGGCTTGTGTTATGATTTTCTTGAGTGACAATACTCTCTTATTCCCCTCTTAATAAAACAACATTTGGGGGATGCTTGAAGGTAACCACTGAGCCACAAACACAAAGAATACACATTAAAATAAGAAAATGTAAAACAGACCAGCTGCAGCTGTTATCATTGACCATGTCATATGATCAGACTGCGTCATTAAAATATTTGCCAGGAAAACACAAAGCTCACAAATACAAACGTTGCCAGAATTATCCAGTACATCACGTCATTATACAGTACTACCACCATGTGGTCGTAAAGTATTAATACATGGTTAAAGAAAATGAAAAATATAGAGACGTAACACTTTTAAAAAATTTATTTTCACACTGCACCTAATATTTCAATCACTTGAAATTGTGCACAAGAGAATCAGCAGGAAGAAAACATCACATATTTACACAAGGGCAGATTCACAGTCAAATTTCAAAATAAGATGCCACAATTAGAAGGATAATTACGATTTTTGATTTGATTCATTAACAATTAGGAATATTTACAGCTCATATTGTTTGTTTTTTTGGGATATTTTACTTAGCAATCCAAGTACAAGTCAACGGGACTGAAAAACGGTTTCTGTAACAAATCTATTTAACTCGTATTGTATGTATTAAACTATGTTATGAGACAATGGGGAAAAACTGATTTAAAGTTGGAATAAATTAGATTTTTCAGTGCGATTATTTAAGTCCCATTGACTTTAGCATTGCTAACGTACCTCCAATATCCAAACCAGAGCAGCAAGTGTTTCTCAATAAATTGAAAGGATACTCCTGACATTTGTAATAAGGGACAGTCTGCCTTTCACATGTAGTAATTCTACAGTCACTACCGTCACTACAGTTTAGGATTTATTACAGGCACTGATAATACACCTCTGATTATGCAGAAATCCATCCCATGTATTTTGTGCAATCCATCGTCAGGCGTTAGACGGAAATGAGTTCAAAATCTCTGATTGATAAGGAAGACACAACAGCAAAAATTAAAACTCAATGAAACAATAAATAAATAGTAGCATTGTAGACCTCACATTTAGAAGATTGAATGATGTTTGATATGGTTAACTGCAGCATGTGTGCAGTTTACAGACACTAAGACAGCAGAGGTGAACAGTACTGTGCACGGAGAACGGAATGAGAACTCACACAAAAACACATACACACGTCTTTCAGGAGTAGATGCTTTCACAAAGTACATGTCATATACTATGATTTAGAAATTACAAGGTGCTTGATTCCATCGGATTAAAGCCAGCATCTCATTAAAGTATTTTTTTCAAACATCTATAAGACTCTAGCGACAGTTTTCCTAAAGCACTTGCTGTTGCCTGCCAGAGTCGTACTTCAGCTTTAAAAGTGTTGCACGGCTACTAAAGGTTAGAGAAAGTGAATACTCAGTGGGTAACCTTTTCATTTGAAGAATCAAAATCAAATAAAAAAAATTAAAAAAAGAAGTGAGAAATTGTTTCCTTGCCAGAGGGGAGCATGCTGTCAGGAAAGTAAAACCATTCAACAGAGGAAACTAAAACACCACTTAAGGCTACAAATGCCTAAAGGAATCAACCAGAGAATACTGGAACCAGAAACCCAGCTGCTATTTCTGAACAAATCACTGACTGAAATATTGCAGCTGTTGTGATTTTGGATAAACATTGTATTATTTTAATCTGGATGTAACAGCTACTCTGCCTGGGTTGATTTACAGATACAAGCAGGGTTTAACTGTAGGGTAACTGTAAGGTTTTCTTGAAAAGCTCAGACTAACTATGCTGCCCTACAAAGCCAAAAATGCAGAAACTACATGGGTCAAAATTGAGCTAACACTACAATTTGACTTCTTGAAATCTGTTTCACCAGCTGCAAAATCATTATGCCATAGAACTTACCAAAAACAACCTGACTCCACGCTAGCTAGCTGGTGTAAGCTAATTTACCCATGTTTTCCTATGTGTTTCCCGCATTTAAAATCAGCTTTTTAAAATCTTAGCAATTGAGACATTTGACATTAATAAGGCAGCAGCTAAATCTGATCATACTAGAGAAAACAAGAAACACCAGTTAAACCTATCTGGCTAAACGCTAACTAGTCTCTTCGCTAGTTAGGTAGCAGTAACTCTTGTCTCAGCCTCCAAAACTAGAGCAATTTACATGATTTTATGTGGTAAAGCTAACATTTAATCACATATTTCAATGTAGTGAATCATAGATTAATTAATTGGACTAGATCATCGGTGTCAATGGACAAGAAAGCTAAAGGAAACATTGGTTTACTGCATGCAAACTTCAAGCTAACTTTATCCAACTTTCTGTAGTTACTGCTCTCTGCTTTGGTAATGTATGTAAGAATATTGTCGTTCAGCCATGATACACACAGTTCTATAGAGACATAATATCGGTCAGCAGTTGATTTAATAACCACTGACTTAACACTAACTAAATCACCAGAATAAATACAGAAATTTGAATCGGAAAATGTGTAAGGACCCTGTCAAAGGAGTGCAGTAGGTTTTATTTAGAGGCCTCTCATGTTCCACAAGAGCAGTGATTCTCAGCCTGGGGGGGGTCACAAGATAATTTCCTGGGGTTGCCTAATGGTTGTAGAGAAAAAAACCAAACACATAATTATAACAGATTGGGAATGGTTTCTACATTACTGTGTGAGTTTGGTACCTTTCATGTGTTATATGTAGTGTTTAATTTGTACATCAGGACATCCTGGAACGCCAACCTGATTATTCTGAGGGGTCGCTACTCAAAAAGGTTGATAACCACTGCACTAGAGGGTTTGGCAGTAACAGCTGAATAATA
This sequence comes from Sander vitreus, assembly GCF_031162955.1. Lineage (NCBI taxonomy): Eukaryota > Metazoa > Chordata > Actinopteri > Perciformes > Percidae > Sander > Sander vitreus. Next base: position 7,889,967 of record NC_135877.1, on the reverse strand, counting down.
AGACCATGTGCAGTTTCAGGAGTTATTTGGTCCTTTCTTACAGAGAACACACACACACACACACACACACACACACACACACACAAACCCTAACACATCACGCATCATCTTCACACACAGGATAGACTCACAGTTATTGCTGGTGATCAGGAGGAGATCTCCATGTCTTTCAGCAATCAACAATTAGTGCGAGAAAACCCGTTTTGTGTGGGTTTTTTTTGTCAGGAGCTCTGGCAAAATTCACTATGGAAGGTTTTCATGTTGTCTAGTTCTGAACTGGGGAGAGGAATGTTGAAAGCACAGGAGAGAGATGAGAGATCCATAAGTCAGTTATGAAAAATGCTGTTCCTCGCAGCTCTTCTGTAGTCCTTGGAGCTCTACAGGAGGCTTAAGAGGCTCCACTGTGATTTGTTTTGACCTAAAATAGCAGTAAATACACTCAGCTTGAAAGACTGAGAGCTGTCACATCTAATTAGACTTCCCTGAAACGGATCCCTGTGCAGCATCAGTGAAGGATCAGTAGATTCTTTTGAAAACTGGGACCCACACTTTCAGGTACCCAGGACTCATTTGGGCTCCCATTCAACACTTCATCAAGTCATGGTTGATGTAGTTGCTTCATAAATGATTCATTTTGATTGGGTAAAGGCCAGTAGACGATCCTTAATTTCAGTTGCGCTCCATGATGCTGAGGAAGCAGATGTCAGTGGACTCCTTCCTCCAGAGATCCTTTGGCTTCCCAAATCTTCACTGTGCGGTCACTGCCAAAAAAAAAAAAAAAAAACACACACACGAAAATGTTCACTACAAACAGGTCATGATAGTCAATACTGGCTTCATTTCTGTTTTTACGATTCAGTATGTTTGATAAGAGTCAAATCATTGCACACTTGTCGGTAATGGGAAAAAGATTGTTGTTTCACAACAAGTGAAATGAGCATGTTTTGTGACTCACTCTGAGGCAGTGAACAGTTGGCTGCTGTTGGTGGCAAGGCCGTTAATGGGACTGTCGTGTCCCCGGACCTCGCCGAGGGGCGCTAGCGAGTCGGCATGCCAAAGGCGAAGCAACCCTCCTCTGCATCCGCTGAGGAGCACCGGGGAGCCTGGCACAACGCCCAGAGCGCTAACCCAGTCTGCCTGGGCACTGACAGACTGCTAGCAGAGGAAACGACAGCCAGTTAGTTTGTTCTGTACCTCAGATTATTCTGTGGTGTTTATTTTCAGCTCATGTAAGTTGAAATATGGAGGGAAAAAAGCTTCTGGCTCCACTATGCTGCTCTGGTATTAGCGTACCTGTAGCAGCTGTTTACTGCCTAAGTCCCACTTCTTGATGTAGTAGTCTCTGGAGCCGCTGTAGAAAACGTCTCCGTGCACGGTCAGAGACTCCACGCTGTCCTGATGAGCAGGATCAAACGTTTGGCTGGAGCTGACGCTACCCTGAGCACCTTCTGCCACCTCAAACATCTGGAAAAAACACACATATACCCACCATGCATCAAATCCTTGTGTGGTTTATTGCATACACAGAGAAAAATGGGAATGCAATAACATGCAAGTGTCTCTTACTTTAATATGATGGTCTTTGGAGCCAGTGAGGACAACGTCTTGTCCATTAGCTAATTTGTCAACAGTCAGACACATGACAGGTCCCAAATGGCCAGTCAGCTTCCCAGTGGACACAAACCTAAAGAAAGAAAGAAAAGAAAAGAAGATTTAATTCTCTTCTGTCCGCCTGTCTGTTAAATGCTTTGTACAACTTGAACCCTTATATGTGTTTTGACTTACTTGCGGAGGTCCCACATGCGCACAGCATTGCCAGCGGCAGCATAAAGGAAGGTGCCGGAAGGGTTGAGAGCAATCTGGTTGATCTGACTCTCTCCTGGCGGGATGGATAAACTCCTGACAGACGAACAGATGTCCCCTGAACCCACCTGGCCTGATGACCTGACATCCACGAAAAAAATGTAAAATCCATCTTTATTTGGGGCATTAAACGGAGACAATGTAAAGTTGCAAAGATGTCAGAGGAATAAATAAACTTACGTGAGTGTGCGGATACACTTGGCAGAGTCTCGTATGTCCCACACTTTGATGTAAGCGGTGGAAACAGTAAAGACGAGACTAGAAGTATACCTACAAGGAAAACAGACAAAATAATTCATCAAAAGCACCCCATGTACTACTACTAAATACTACCATTACTTCTATTTAGCTTGTACTATTGCTGCATACTAGTACCTGACTGAGACGACACTGCTGGGATGATCTGCCAGAGACATGATCTCCTGGCCTGTCACCAAGTTCCAGACTTTACATGTACGGTCTGAAAACACATAAACATGTTAGAGAACACACCCAAAAGAAGAAGAAAGCAATACGTTTTCTGAGTTGCAAACAATTGTGTTTTCAACCTTTGGATCCTGTGAAGAGCAGATCATCTGTGGCATCTACGCAGAGAACAGGTTTGGTGTGCCCCTCTGCTACGTAGACGCACTGAAGTTTGGCCCCACGGTTGTTCTTCGGGGCCGTTACAGGATTGATCACACCTCTACAATACACATGACATGATGAAAGCTATACCTAGTGATTAGTGCTACTACAGTGGATGTGATACATATAAATAACAGAGTTTAAAACAGAAATACCTTTACTTTTTCTATTTGAATAGAAGAGGCTCAATGGATTTTCTTTAGGGACACATTAAAGGTCCCATATCATGCTCATTTTCAGGTTCATACTTTGATTTTGGGTTTCTACTAGAACATGTTTACATGCTTTAATGTTCAAAAAACATTATTTTTCTCATACCCTCTGTCTGAAACGCTCCGTTTTAGCGCCTGTCTCTTTAAGCCCCCCCCCCCCCTCCCGAAAAAGCCCAGTTGGCTCTGATTGGTCAGCGTATCTGGGTTCTTCGCATCTACACTCTCGAAATCTCTTCACCGTCATTGCAGCCGGGGAACTGTAACAACACTATAGCGGCTCTTTCTGTCTATCACAACCGTACGGAAGTCCCGACGGCTCGTTTAAAGGCACAGTTTCTGAATTCGGGCTGTGTGCATTTCTCTGTGGATTGAGCGTTTTAATACTTTCACAGTATTTATACAGCACCTCAACCTGCTTTATAATAAAAAAAGACATGGAAATCTCGCTTTTTACAATATGGGACCTTTAGGACATGCACATTACCTATGGCCTTCAAATACAGGTGCGTCCTCCAACCTGAATGAGAAAACAAAGTAACATGAAGTAAAATGTAACCTGCACATTTCAAAACCTTTAACTGTCTTTCACGGGAGCCATGAATTTTAACACTAATACAGCTGAAAGTTAGGGGTGGTACGATTCACAAAATCCACGGTTTGGTTCGTATCACGGTTTTAGGGTCACGGTTTTCGCGATTCCCACAAAACGCTGGCGCATCCTCCAATTCCGGGCAGCCTTCCTCATCTCTCCCACTTACCATTTCTCTTATCGTGTGACGTGACCTGCAGCACTCCACACTCCACCTGAGGAGCGGTCGGCTCGGCGCCTCTCAAAATCTGACGAAAGTCTTTTAAACTGACCTCTGTCGATCAAAAAAAACACACAGCTTCAGCAACTGTATGGCCTATTTCTTGCTTAAAATGTTTTCAGAAACACTTTTCGGTGACCTATTTTCGTAAAATACAAGATCGTATTCAGAACGAGACGCCATTAGAGTCTGTTTTGAAATTCAGGAGCAGCAAGAACCACGTGACACGTTCGTCCATTCAGCTGCCATGTTTTACGTTCATGTTGCTCATCCCCCTCGTCGCTTCCAGTAAGTGTTTTAACATAGGTGTCGAAAGTGGGCACTGCGGCAGTATGTGGTTAGTGCACATTAACAGTTTACTGACGAACCGTGCAACACACACACGCTCCGAACCGAGACATGCGAACCGAGCAGTTCCGATGTTTTTTCATGAACCGTACCACCCCTACTGAAAGGACATTTTCAGTTTAAAGAGAAACACTGCTATTGATGCCACTTCTCACTTACATTGATTTGTGGTCACTGCCTTTAGTTTTAGCCTCTGCTGTGCTAAGCGGAAGTGTGTGTGTGGGTGCTGGGATGTGTGTCGCCGTGGCTCCTTTCTCTTGCACCTTCCTTCGGCTGAGCGGCGAACGCTCCAGCAGCCTTCTCTCAGTCCCTGTAGGTGACCTTGATCCAGAACTGCAGACAGTAAAAGTGACAGGAGTCATTTTGTACTTTAGTACAGTACTGAATAACACAGGAGGGTGGAACTGAATCTCCCTGATCACAGCTCTCCTTACAATCAACAGTCTTCAATACTTTACACTGTACAGAATGTTAACTTACGATAATGATCCACCCACCAAAATAAATATTCAACATTTCAGACAAAGCGAAATAACTTGAGATATCGGTCTACCGCTGAGAAATGTTGCCCTCAACACTTACATGCCAACTGGCCTGGCAGACAGAGCAGATGGGGAAACAGTTTGCTCGTGATCAGGGGTTTGACCAAGCGCGTGGCCCTGCATGTCTGCCGACCCTTCGAGGCGCTCTGAGAGGGGCAGCAGAGGGACAGAGAAGTCTCCGGTGGGAGATTCACAAGACGGATCCCCACTGCCAGCATACAGCAGCTCCATCTGGGTGGTGGTTCGTCTGCGAGCCTGAGGGACCAAAATAGTTTGGCTCAATATTCTGTTGACTCACAAGTCAATGGACCAGTTAGTAATTGTTCCCAGTCCTAAAAATAACTACTGTGGAACGGAAAAAGTTGTAGTTATATGAAGGAAAATAGGACAACTTTTTTACAGTACATCAGATTGCCATGCACAGTACAGTATACCTTGCTTCTCGGTCTGGATTCCCCACATAACTTCATTAGATCTGATGCCAGTGTGCTGAAACAAAGTGAGGGATTTTCAATCACATGTTAAGCAGGTATAGTGTTTACCATGTTGAGAAAGGACAGCTGAGGCTGTTGCAACTATTTGGTCATAAATCTAAATACTGGACAAATTGAAATGTTGACCTGATTGTGGTGTACATGAAAGGACCTCCAAAGTGATTACAATTGTAATGTGTGTACAAAATTAGCTGTTTTGACTGACTGACCGACATTGCATTTGCATGGCTCAAAAACTAAAAGAGGTGTGAAATGTAAATATATATATATAGTATAATCCCCTTGGATTCTTCTCTCACCCGTACATATATTAGTTCTAAGTAAATTAAGTAATGTTTTGTAAATAAAGACGCTAAAAACTGTTTCTATATCAAAACACAATACTTTAAAACAGTTTCGAGCATAAATGGATATACTGTATCTGTGCATTATATTGTGTATCCATTGCTTTTAGCCAAGGGCGTAACTTTAGGTTCAACATTGGGTAGGTTTTGAGCAAAAATTTTAATTTTGTTTTTATTTAATGTCAAACACTTCATTTCCTGCATTCTGGTGAAGAAAGTTAGCTCGAAAACCGTAACTCCTATCGCTTAATGTTTAATACTGTGAGAGATACATACACGCACGCACTGCATGGCACTATCTTTGTGGGGACCCGTCATTGACATAATGCATTCCCTAGCACCTTACCCTAACCTTAACCATCACAACTAAATGCCTAACCTTAACCATAACCTAATTCTAACCCTAATCCTAAAACCAAGTCTTAACCCTCAAACAGCCCTTTAAAGTTGTGAGGTCCAGCATTTTGGCCCCACAAAGCTGTCCAGACCCCACAAAGTATACTGTATTCCTGGTTTTTGGACACCACGAATATAGTCTCACACTCACACACACACACTCACACACACACACACACACACACACACACACACACACACACACACACACACACACACACACACACACACACACACACACACACACACACACACACACACACACACACACACACACACGCTTTACTTATGCAGCCTGATTGGGCCTCTCCACAGGACTTAGCAGCGGTCTAATTAGCCAGAATTCAGAACACCTGTGTGCTGTAGAATCAAACGACAGCTTGGACTTTAAAGCACTTTTTGAGCAGCAGACATGCTGACTTGTCACAGCAGGGAAAGCACAGGTGTAATTAATAACATTAACGACGGCGTGTTTAATTTGAGTGTCCCAGTAAGCCAGGTTGGTGAGTCTGGAAGTGTCACGGCTAAATGGAGTGCAGCCATAATCAGTGTTGGAAGGTTACTTTGGAAATGTAATAGGTTACCGATTACAAGTTAACCTATTTAAAATGTAATAGTAGTGTAACTATTTCAATCACTTCATCAAAGTAATGTAACTTGATACATTTTGATTACTTTTCTAAATTTCCAAAATGCATGTTTTCAACTGTTAACCATTTTCAAATGTTCAAACCTGGCAGTGTTAACCTTACAGCAGTACCCAACACTGAATACTGTCAAACTCCTTTTAAAATCCTTCAACACATGAATTAAGATTATAAACGGTCGGACGGCTCGACATTTTCAACGTGGATGGCATTTTGACCGCTGGCAAACATTCTTTATATTGCGCGGTTATGTTCAAACCTTTTTCAGATTTTTTGTATGAAATTTTTTATTTTTTTTTATATATATATATTTCCAGCACTGGGATGTGTTTTTATTAGGGCTGTCAATCGATTAAAAAAATTAATCTAATTAATTACATACTCTACATACACTATAACAATAACTTATTTCACTAGTAAATTGCTGTTGAATGAGAAAAACCACCAAATGGGAAAAGGGCATTTAACAACAACTTTGAATGCACCACGAGGCTGTAGGTTACCAGTTTCATTGAACGCACCGTCTGTGTTTTTCCGACAACGGCAGCTGCACATTGTTACATCCCGGTGTTGAATCCTCTACAGTCAAACTTTACACCGTTTAGCGTTAGCTGTCAGCATTGTACCCAACCCTATTCAGGAAGAAGATTTTTAGAAGTAAATGTTCCAATTAATGATCCAGGCAGCACATTCTCGTCTCCCTCCTTCATTTTACAGTCCAATGGTGGCTAGAACGGTCCGGGTCAAACGTCAATATGGAATGGATTAATCAGCGTTATTGTTTTTAACGCGTTATTTGTTCTCAGATTAATTAATCGAAATGAACGCGTTATTTTGACAGCCCTAGTTTTTATCCGTAGCCATAGTGGCGACTCTCAGACAGATTGCGAGGCAATTTAACTGTCAAGACGGGTGGCGCTGCAAATTCAACCAGCAGAACCCATCGAAAGCATCAAACTTTACTAAACAGCTGTGGCTGGAACTGTCAAAAGAAGACATTGCAAAGCAACAAAATTAATATTATTCGACATATAGCCTAGCTTTTTCCAGAACATATTCAGATGTAACCCCCAGTGTAATCATAAACATTTTCAAAAGGTAACTGTTATTTAATTGCACTTTTTTTTCCCCAGTAACTGTACCTTTATTTTGTAATTAAATTACGTAATGCCGTTACATGTAACTAGTTAGTCCCCAACACTGGCCATAATTAAAGTCATCAATTACACCCGTGCTTTTCCTACTATGAGAAAGACCTATTTAGTGTAAAAGTTAAACATGACACATAAAAACATAAATACCAACTTTTCTGCACATATAAATAACAGTATCAAGGTCAAAAGTGCTGTTAAATTGTTAATATGAAAAAAAGGAATATGTGTGTCTGTATTTACCTGCCCTCTGCAGCTGGACTGGGGGTGGACTCGTCACTACTGCTGTCATCTCCATTCTCTGTGAAAAATAGGATTTCTCACTTGGGTTTTCCCTGAATGATACATTATGTGCTAACAAATTGTCTTTTCAAGGAATCTTGCAAAACACAGCGTCCATTCAGTAAGCTAAATATTACAGCACACCAATGATTTTACGGCTGCGGCAGCTCAAGGGTCACTGGGTTTAGTTTTAGATAAAGGGGGACAGTCGGGGGACATTAGTGTAATGTGACTGGAAGCTACGGTGTTGGGAGTATTTATCCTGTGTAAAGGATGAATGGAGAAAGCATAAGAGAGACAGGAAGACACAAACACAGAAAGACACACACACACACACACACACACACACACACACACACACACACACACACACACAAAAACAAACGGCTGTGTACACTTTAGCTCGGAGTCCTGCGGCAGCGTGGATGTTTTACTGCTGTTTAGATTTAGTGACCTGAGTGAGAGGGACGTGCTAGCAGGTGGTGTAACAGGGGAAACTTAACACAACACATCATGCACATGGCAGAGTTATTTCAACTGGGTTAGTTTTTAAATGGGGGGGGGGGGGTTGATGCACGCTACAAGATTTCTGAATCTAGGGTAGAAATATAGTTATCATGAGCACATTAATGCATTAATTATAAAAATAAAAGGTCAGACAGTCACCTTGGGTCTTTAGTAGGGATGTAACAATGTAATTATTAATTTTTTTTATTGCATTTCTGTTATTTAAGATCCAATCCAATTACAGTTGCACTTTTGATAAGAGGACATATATGTTGTTTTGTACAGTTTACATAAGTAAATGAATATTGTTCAGGTCATTTGTCTGCAGCTCATTCTGTTACAAAAATCATAAATCGTATTGCGAACTTAAAATCGTGAATCGTATCAAAACGTGATTTGTTACATCCCTAGACATTAGATATCATTTTCAAATATGATATATTTTAAAAAGCCAAAGAGCCATACAATGCGCTGTTACATCACTTTACAAAGATTAAATGCACTCATGGGACCAAAGTTTGAAAAAGGCTCTAAACATAAAGTAAAATGTTCTTTTTAATCTTTTAGTTTGCCTGCATATCTGCCTTTAATTAGGGGTAAATGCTGTGGAAATCTTGTAGTGCGCATGTGCCATGCTCTCTCAAATAAATTGCTATTCAACCCGTACTCACCTGGTGACAGGTAACCTAACTCTGAGTTCACACCAACACAACAGAGAAAACAAATCAAAATCAAACCCAAAGATGAGAAAAGGGCTGCTCTTTATTTTACAGGCCTTGACTTTTGCATTTCAAGCATCAATTCTCTTTGCACACCTACAAAGAAGTGAGGCCTACAAAATAAAATGCAGCCACATGGTGAAAGAAAAAAAGTGATTGTGATTGACATGCTCAGACCGGTATGGATTCGTTGTTGTTTCCCACCTTGCAGAGCGCTGCCCAGCAGAGCGTCCAGCTCCGGGTTGATTTCTGCTTTCTCCTTCAGCATGTGGAACAGCAGCTGGTTCTGGGTGGCGCTGTTGATCTCCGTCTGCTTCAACCGGCCCTCCATCACCTTCAGCTGGGAATCCTTCTGAGCCGCCTGCAGACCCTGACACATGATGGCATAGGAGAAGGGTTATCACTGGAGACACAGCAGTACATTCTTTTTTACTGTTTGTATATCTCAACAGGCCAACCTAATGTAGGCTCTGTATCTTTGCATTTAGTAGTCTATGTAATTACTTCCACTGCTTAATTTGTTCCATTTGTCTTGTCTTTGCCTCTGCGTTGAATGCATTTCCTTACTGAACCATTTAGGTTTCATCAAATCTAATCTTTTCTAATTTAATTGAAACCTAATTTAATCAAGTTGTTCCATTTAAAGTCTCATTGAATCTAATCTTATAACGGAACCATGACTACGAAAGCAAGATCAAGATGAACAGACAAATTGTATGCAAGTTGCCACAACAACCAACGGTATACACAAGTAATCACAATGCAATCAAATTCATACAGTCCATATATTTAAGATATGGGTATCGCATTTATACCAGAAAATAAGGAGTGCTTCATGTTATCTTAATTGATCTGTGCTTGATTAACATGCTGGGGTGGGGTTGCCTGATCAGTCTTAATGCTAGCAGTCTTAATAAAGGTAACAGCAAAGGTAAAATAAGTTGCTTCCAGAAAAATACAAAAACCTGACTTTACCTGTTGTCAGTACGTGAATGCAAACAAAGACACACTGATGACATTAAGACTGAAATAACATTAAGTAAGCAAGCGCGGTAGGTACCTTACTGATGGCCATAGTCATGAAATGATCCAGAAGGAAGCGGGCTTCTGATAAATTACAGGAGCTGATCACCGCAGTAACATCCACTGTGTCTCCTTCCTCCTGTAGCAGAACAAAAGCACATTCATTGTAAAAAAAAGTCAGTCATAGGACAATTTATTTGACCATAGTTTATCTTGTGCAATTTGGGAAATACACTTACTCGCTTTCATACTAGGGATGTAACGGTATGAAAATTTAACCTCACCGTTATAGTGACCAACATTATCACGGTTTTCGTGTGGTCAATATGTTCAGAAAGCACTGATAGGCCTACAGAAGCTGAAATAGTTTCAGAAAGTGTAACTGTTTATTATATTACAAACATATAGGCAAAACCGTATCAAAAGCAACTTTTAACATCAAAGGAACAAAGGTACAGCATGTAAACAGCTTATTTGTCAGGAACATTTCCAGTAGTGCAGGTTTAAATTATACAAATCCAAACATTCAAGCTAAGACATAAAGGACAATATGTAAACAAATCAAAGAAACACTGCTAATTATATACTTGTTTTCTTCATAATCAAAATTAAAATATAAAACTGTACACATGAACACTTTAAAGTAAAATTAAATTATCACGGTTTTTGGTATTAAAACGGTAATTGTTATCGTCAACATTTTTAATCACGGTTTACCGTTACACCGATAATTGTTACATCCCTATTTCATACTAAGAGTTTGACAAAAATATTGATACTACTCTTGTATCGTTCTGTTAAAAAACAGGCTCCCACCAGCAGCCGTTTAAGTTAGCTTAGCTTAGCTTAGCACAAAGACTGGAAAAAAGGGGAAACATCTGGCCTGGCTTTGTCCAAATGTAACAAAAACGGCCTACCAGCACCTCTAAAGCTAGTTCTTACGCAGAGATGAGTTGTTAAATACTCACACCCAACTGCCAGGTGTTGCGTAGCTAACTAAAGCAACTTACAAAGCTAACCTTAGCTTGCTTACATTTGCCCGTTTAGATTGATGAGTAAAATAGGTAATGGGAATGTGTTTGACACTACAGGCATGACATTTGATTCAAATGCTGTTTAATAACGACATACAACATTTTTGGTTTTAAATTAGATTTCACAGATATAACACAAGATAGCTAATTCAAAACTACAAAGTGTTAGCTAATAGCCTAAAAGGCCAAATAATGTCATGTTAGGTTAGCTTAATCAGATATTTCCCTCTCATTGTAAACTGTATAACTAATTCTGACGCACATATTTCTTATGCAGATAGCTACATTTATAAAGGATTCGTTTCGCCTCCTAAAACTTTAATTTTTCAAAGTTACACTACAGCTATTAACGGTACAGTGACTTCCTGTTTACATAGGCATTAGGAGGCTTTCGATTGGGCAGCATCTATAAATGTTTCCAATTTACACATTACTGAAGTCTTTACTAGCTGATTCCTCAAGTTTTAATGGTGCACCCTAGTTTAGTTAATCACTTGTTTCATACTAGCTGTTAGTTAGCAACACAATCCAAAGCCCCCACAGATATTGAACATATTATCTTACACAGCATTATAACAGTGCTAACACTGTAGCCCTCAGGCTTTTAACTGATACATCATTGCACAGTTTAGCACCAGTGATAGCAGCCACAGGATTTTGGAAGCCACTTTTCATCCTGCTGTTAACTTCTGATTGCTCATTCTTTAAGCTCAATAACAATTCAAAAACTACAGTATGTCTGGAGCATCATGGGAGTCTGACAGAGTGGATGTACCATATGAACCTGTGAAGCCATGCAGAGCAATGTGCTCTTCAAATAAAACATTTGTAAAGTTACATTTTATCTATTTAACTGCTGTTCAGTGTGCATCATTAGGCTGCTGGACCTACGCTTTTGGCTGTAGTAATGGGCTGTGGTTGTTGTTTTATTGAGCCATTGTTACTCTGACGAGTAAGCTGTTTGATGTCTGATGCTTATTTATTAGGGGTGGTCAGTGGTGCTGAACTGTGCAATTATTTCCCAGTTGTTTTGCCTGAGGTTTACAGTCCAGTACAAGCATAGTATAGCTAATGAGGTAGCGATACACATCACTGTGCACTGTGATCAACTATATGCTTCCTTTACCCTACTTTACCTTCATTTATTAAGCATTACAACCACAAGCATCATGACTACCAAGGAATAAGATTCCTGAGATTCCCCACCACCTCACCTTGGCCTCCTCCATCTGCATGATGTTGGCCTGGCAGTCGGCGATGCTGTCGTTGATATAGTCGATGTTGGCGCTCAGAGACTCCAGCTCTTCGTTCAGGGAGGCCAGGGAGCGGTCAGCGTCTGCACCCTCCACCGCCATCTTTTCTCTTTTTCTGGACACACGCTCCCTCCGCCTGGTCAGCTCCTCCCGTTGCTAAAGCGGTGGCGGAGTTTAGGGCAAGGGAATTGAGAGGAACAAAAGAAGAATGAGAATAAGGGACAAAAAAAGCAATTTACATTAACCCATTTAACAAAACATACATTTGTCAAGCTTTGGGTTTTTGGAACTCTGGTTTAAATTGCTTTATTTTTTCCGGCCCATCTTGAATGTGATGAAGTCACGCGTTACCTTCAGCAGTCTGTTCATATCTGTCTCCATGTTAGAGATGGTCATCCTCTGCATGATGATGTCAGTGACACGTCTCTCCAGTGACTGCCATTTGGCCCTGGCCGTCCTGCTGAGGTAGGTACTTCCCATCCGCACCGGGGAACTCCTGAGGAGAAAGATACGGCTCTTTTAAAAACTGTTTAAACGCGCACTGGCAACTGTGCGACGCACACATAAACACGCTCAGATACCGCACCTGGCTCCATTGACCGCAGATGCTCCGGATGTATTCATCCTTCCTGGGGTGGCTCTGTGCGACGACTCCTGGAGGGGTTCAGGTAAGCTGATTTTCCTGCTCACCTTCCCAGACACAGGCCTCACCTGCCGCCTAAGAGCTGTCACCTGTTCACAAAAAGAGAGTCATTTTGCGTATTAGAGGGAAACAACAGCGGATGCAAACCCAGTGATATTGTCCATACTCTCCCCTATGTGACTGTGTGTGTGTCTCACCTCTTCATTCTTCCTGCGAAGAATCAACTCCTGCTGTCTTTTCTGGGCCTCCATCTGCTTCAGTTGGTGCTGTAAGACGGAATGAAAGTCGGAAAATAAAAAGGCTGGTAAACTGGTTGTATCAGCCTAAAAACCTTGAGTTAAGGTGGGTCTACTCTTGACTAGGGCTGCTCGATTATGGAAAAAAAAATCATGATCAGGATTACTAATTGACTTTTAGAAAGATGTTGCATTTATTGAACTTAAAATCTGAAACAGTTAAACAAGTCAATAGTGAACACCTGGAACTGTGAAATTTCCCTTAATACTTTCCTGTTTGAGTTTTTTTGTTATTTAAAACACAAGACGAAATAAGAGTTTAGTTGCAAAAGGTAATGTTTTTCTCGATTACTCCGTTTTTGTGATCATGAGGAGCTGAAATTATAATTGGAGCCAGGCAATATATTGATATTATATCGATATCGTGATATGAGACTAGATATAGTCTTAGATTTTGGATATCGTAATATCCTAATATGGCATACATGTTAGTGTTGTCAACACTACAATATTGTTGCGGTATCAATATCGAGGTATTTGGTCAAAAATATCGTGATATTTGATTTTCTCCATATTGCCCAGTCCTAATCGTAATCACAATTAAAATAACGATTAATTGCACAGCCCTACTCTTGACTATGTACTTGCTCATGTGTAATATAAACCAAATACAAGTACTTTGGCTATATGACTATATGTAAAATGATAAAAACTTAAATAAATTGTATAGCCCTCTGTGAGTGTTTCCATCTCTCTCACCTCAGATCTGCGCTGGTCTTTCTTCAGAGAGGCGATCTCCCTGTTCCTCCTGCACTCTGTTACTCGATTCCTCTCCTGTTGCTCCTTCATCTGACGCATCAGCGCCACCTGGTGGAAAACCACAACACAGCAGGAGAAACTCAGCACTGAAACAAGACAAGGAGCTTGGTTGCTCACCGGAGGCCCTGCAATGGTTTTGTTTGGTTCGGTTATTCCTTTTGTATTTGTATTAGATGCAATTAGTTTAACCCTATATATGTTTTTATTTATTTTTTATTTTATCTTTATTGAGGCCAACATGTTTTTTTTACATATTTTCTCTTTTGTCATATGATTTACAGGATCCTGGTACAGAGGATAAGATAGAGAAAGAACAAAAATGACATGCATAAACAGACGATTACAACAAAACAAAAATGCCTCAAACTAAATCTGATTTTAGGCCTATATATATATATATATATATATATATATATATATATATATATATATATATATATATATATATATTTATATATTATGAACGAAATCTAACCATTCTCCTATTGTAGGAGAGTCTTGCTTTAACCATCTTATTGTTTTTTGCTTGCAACCAGAAGTATAAGTAACAACTTTTTATCTCTGTAATCCCATGTGTCAAATGAAATGTTTCCTAAATATAAAGTGTCAAACCTACATGGGATGTTTAACCTTATATATCTTATTGTAATAAATTATTTTGTTGGCATCTTGTGACGCTTCCCCAGTTTTTGTCGTGACTTAGGGCCGGGTTTATGACAAGTGTAAAAGTGAAAAGAAAAGAATCTAAAAGGAACACAACCTATTCCTTTACCTTAGTCTTCTTCATCTCGGTCACATCCAGCTGGAGTTTCTTGAGCTGCTTCTCGTACTGCGACTGGTTCTTCAGCAGGCGGGCGTGCTCCTTCTGAGCCGACTGGAGCTTCTGCAGCTCTTTGTTCATGGAGCTCAGCTTCCTTTCATACTCAACTTTGATCTTCTTGGCCTTCTCCTCCGTGCCCGTCTCCATTGAACCTGGAGATGAGCAAGGAAACGATGGAGTTTTCAGCAGTGGTGGAATGTAACTAAGTACATTTACTCAAGGACTTAAGTACAAATTTGAGTTACTTGTTCTTTACTTGAGTCTTTTCTTTTCATGCCACTTTCTACTTCTACTCCGCTACATTTCAGAGAGAAATATTGTACTTTTTACTCCTACATTAATCTGACAGCTTTAGTTACTAGTTACTTTACAAACAGATTTCTGCACACAAAACACACATAGTTTATGAAATATGATGTTTTATTATAAATTAAAACTACCCAACAATATAAGGGCCTACAAGTACAGGTGAAATGATCAGCTGATTACCGTTTCCAGTTTCTAAAATTTGAGGATTTTTTTTAATTGAGTACTTTTACTTTATTCCTTAAAGTACATTTGCCTGATGATACTTGCATACTTTTACTGAAGTAACATTTTCAATGCAGGATTTTTACTGAGGTATTAGTACTTTTACTTAAGTAAAGGATCTGAATACTTCTTCCACCACTGGTCTTTTTTTTTATTGTTTTGTTCTTTGAACTCGAGCAGATTCCCTTGTCTTATCTGTTTCAGAGAGGTGTTTAGGGACCCGTTAAAATGTTGTTCCCTAAAGTCAAGTACCTGTTTGCATGCGTCTCTTACCCATATTATGCAGCACCTTGTCCCTCTCCAGCTGGGTGTCTCTGATCTTGTTGTGCAGCATGGCCAGCTTCTGCTCGTACTGCTGTTTTAGAGTGTGCAGACGCCGCTGGCTGTTTTCCAGCTCATCTATCAGCTTCTGCTTGATGGCGATCTCGCAGGTAATGTTGGCCAGGTCGGCCTGGACGTTTTCTGCACACAAACATCATCAGATCCTGATGCCTCTTCCATATCTATATCACCTACTGTGACTTCAGAAGCAGTACATAATGGCTAATTTTACCTTTCTCCTCCAGTTCGTCAGAGTCAGAATCGTCGGACGTCTCGTCTCCCGCCATGTCAAAGTCCTCCTCCTCTCCATCTGCGTCCTCGCCCTCTTCGTGGTCGCTGCCCTCCTGTCGACATGTACGCGCACGTGTGAAGAAGACAAGAAAAATACACAATGTGCGGTCTTTAAACTGCAATCTAAAAAAGCTTGATCTAGTGATTCTCCACCTCTGCCTCCTCGTTGCCTCGCTCGTGGTCGTTGTCTGGCAATTCCTCTTTGATAACACTGAAAGAGGAAAAGACAGTTACTCAGCTGCCGACCGAGTTCTTATACTGCAGGTCCGATTTGAAATTGACAGCAATTCAAATTACAACAAGGATGGGTAAAGTGCACATGCAAATTAGTATACACCTGATCAGATCAGGAGCAGATGTGGAATCAGTGTATTAATGAATCATTTCATTGTGACTGCATGGTGTGCGCCATTATTGCGACAGAGAAAGGCAAAAATGATTAAGTGATCACCAGTAACAGTTATTATTACAAATTGTTACAATTTCGAGGGCTGCCACACACTACTAAGATTTGTTGACCATATTCTACAGACCATCATCATAAAAACTTGATTTTGTTTTTTACATCTGACTCCCAACTCCATTTTTCATCCTTCTTTTTAAGGTTTAGACCAGGGGTGTCAAACTCAATTTCACTAAGGGCCACACTGGAAAAAGAGCCAGACGTGTAGTATATTAAGATGCTTTCATTTAATAGGAAAAGTCTAATACCTTTGACTGTTTTATTGCATGTCTCATATAGCTTTCTAATTACAGTTTGGTCGAAAAAAAGTCAGAAAAAAAGTCAGAAAAAAAGTTCCTCAGCCATCATAGAAAGAGAAAAAGAAAAAAGGGACAAAAGCTTCGGAAAAAGTGACAAAAACGTTGAAAAAAGCGAAAAAAAACTTGTATTGTGAACCTAAATTGATATGCGGGCCGGAACCAAATCTGCGAGGGGCCCGGATTTGGCCTGCGGGCCTTAAGTTTGACACATGTGGTTTGGACCATAGACTGTTAATATTAAGGAGCAACGCATCCGGTTCGGCGAAGTGCCGCAAATGCGGAAGTGCCTTAAACCTGCATTCTATCTGAATTCCAGCAGGGGGCGACACGTGCGGTTGCAAAAGGAGGTCGGTTTCTGTAGAAGTCTATGAGAAAGTGACCCATTTCTCACTTGATTTATTACCTCAGTAAACATTTTGAGTTTATGGCTTCAATCGCTAGTTTTAAGTCTTCTGCAACACAGAATGATGTTCATTTTTTGAATTATGGTCTCGTTGATTTTAAAATCTGCTTTGCCAGTGAAAGTGTGTAACGTAACGTGCCTCCTCCCTCGCTCCTCCCTCTCGTCTAAAATCGTCACATCCGCAACCAGGATGTCTGTGCCCGTAACTGCAAACTCGACGCCTCATAGCAGATCTCCACCCCAAACCAATGGGTGATGTCACACATGCTCTGTCCATTAATATTAACAGTCTATGGTTTGGACACTCATGATCAACATCTTGCCGTTTGCAGTGAAGAGGAAAAGAGTGACAGAGCAGAGGGTTAAGAGGAAGAGGTTAAAATATCTGCTTCCCTCCAGGTGTGTAAACCACCTGTGGGTGCAGAAGAAGTTAGTCACTTTGGGAACTTAGAAAAGGAGATTTGGGTTGGGACATACGTCAACAATCAACTGAAATCCTTTTGATTATTTGGTGCATTTGCACCGCTAGTAATTGAACCAGCTTCAGATTTGACCCAATCCTGGGTGGGATGTAGCAAACCTGGTGGGTTCGAACTCGTGGTGGTGACTCTCCTCATATCGCCTCAGTCTTCAGAGAAAAAGATGGCAGGTGTGGATGGTGAGGTGACGAGGTGAGGTGGAGGTAGAGAGGGGCAGACGGGATGCAGAAGTTAGGGCAAGTGAGGGAATATTACAGGATAGGAGAAAAACAGAAAGTGAGAGAGCAGCAAGAAAGGGCGGGGCGAGTGCAGAGACTCACAAACACAGTGTGTTCGAATGATGAACACTGCTTATGGAGATGCAGATGACAAAGACAGATTTGAAGAATCCTGCTAAAAACAAAATGACCAGATCACAAATTAAATTCCTCACGAGTAATGCAATGATCAGTGTGCTGCAGCGTGCCAGACCTCGACAGACCAGCCATCATCATTAATAGCTGTTGCTATCATCTTGTCTAAATCCAGCCTTCATTCCATTAGAGAAACATCCGGGTGTACAGTGCTAATGCAGGGAGCCAGGCGATAATTACAAGTGTGTCAGACCCCCAAACTATACCTCTTCTTCTTCTTCCTCTCCTTCTTCTTTAGTTTCTCCAGGCTTTTCTTGGCCATCTCGATGACGTCGCTGGCCTCCTTCTCAGGGGCGAGGAGGGCAGGGGAGAAGGAGCCGCCGGGGCCGCCGTAAAGCGAGGGGCGTGTGGAGGCCCGAGACAAACTCTTCCTGAGGCTCTCGTTCACAGCCTCGCTTTCAAGAAGTTTAGCTCTGAGAGAGGGGGGAAATGACAGTGTTATTGTCATCATCTGGCTGTGCCACTCCCTCAGTCCTCTTGTTTCCTCTGTTTCCCCTCCCTGCTGTTTCTGTCCGTCATTGTTGGTCATGTTCTGTCTAGTTTGTTGTGTGTGCGGTTGTGGGTGTGGCTCTTAAGCTTCCCTCGCTCTCCTCACCTGATCTCCGGCAGCGTCTCACACCTGAAGCTCATCCCTGCAAATCAAGCTGCTCAGTGATAAACCCCGGCTCTACAGTCAGTCTTCGCCAGTTTGCCCGTTCACCTCTGAGGTAACAACGCTACGGCTAAACTTAGTATAGTTCTGTGAGATTACTATTACCTGCCTTTTTGTTCCCTTGTCTGATATTCTGTGTTTTTGCCTCGCTTAGAGCTCTACCTGTGTGTGAACGCTGCTGGTCCATCTCGTGTCGTGTTCAGAAAGAGACGCCATCATTCATCTGTCTGCCCGATCTCCACCGCTGCCCTTTTGCTGATCATTTTTTGCACATTTTATTTTTGTAATAAACCTGGCTTGAATTGATTCTACCTCTGCTTAGTGTCCGTTTCTGAATCCAAGCAGGAAACATAACAGTTATTACTGTCACACAGCATGAACAACTGTGTTTAATTGTTATAAATGGCTGCTGATTAAATAATAATACCAAAATAAATTAATAAAGTGGTCATGCCAAACCTGAGCTCCTCGATTTCTTTGATGTAGTTCTGAATCATGTTCCCGATCTCTTCACTGCCTTCACCTAAAAGCAGAGGCATGACTTTAGCTTTTACATGGATTCATGGTGACTTGTCGAGAGCCGTGGTGGAGAAACCACCACGGCTGTGTAATTAAATTTTTTTGTACATACAATACCTTCCCGACAAAGCTACTCTTTATTCTTACATTACTTCTGTGACACCCATTTTAAAAACATGCTTTGGTGAACCAGCTCACTTTTCATGTAGCGCCATCAGCAGGTCAACATTCTAATTTAGCCTGAAACCTGAAAAACTAATATTTTTCCCATCAGGCTCAGTTGTACTTTGTGTTTAGTGCTAATAAGCAAATGTTAGCATGCTAACATGCTAAACTAAAATAGTGAACACTATAAACAAACCTGCTAAACTTCAGCATGTGAGCATGTTAGCATAAAGACATTAGCATTGAGCTTGTAGCACCACGGAGTCAGAGCTGCTAGCATGGCTGTTAAAACAGTAAACTAAGTGGATATCACTTTCTGTGCTTAAAAATGTGTTCAACAAAAAATAAAACATTATGATAAATACTGACAATTTCATTCTAATAAAAAAAAGGTATCTGGTAACAGACAGCAAGAGTTCCAAAATGTATTGTGTATGTGCAAAATAATGTATGCTAATCCGAGCAGCTAAATACATTATTAGCTAAATACATTTTGAAGTAATTAGTTAGCAAGTAGCATTAGAAACATTACAAACACTACTACTTCTAATAAACTATATTATAATAATGGGTATATGCTTTTGATTTCTGACAAGACAAGAGTGTACTGATATCCAGAGTGATTTTAAAGAATATATGCAAAAAACTAGCTGTCTCATGGTTGTTATATTGTAAGCTAAGAACCTAGATAAAAAAGATTTACGTAAATTGCAAAAAAAAAAAGAAAAGCTTGACATTATTGCCGTAAAAATCAAATAAATATATGTAAATATGGTTTGTATTTTTTTTTTTTACACCGTAATGTAGTTCCCCACTACGGCAGTACAAATGAGTTTGTTGCCCACCTGCTTTAGCCAGGACCTGGTTGGCCTGGTCACTGAGGATCTGTGTGAGTCTGGCTCTCTGGGCATCGATGGTCTCCTGCATGGCCTTCACTCGCACCCTCAGGTTGTTGTTCTCTGTTTGCAGCATGGAGTTCTCATGGACCAAGTCGTTGATGCCCTCCATGCCATCTTCACCCACCATACGCTTCCCCTGAGCATCAGGCAGGATAATTAATATCATGAAATATATTTTCCACTCATATCATGTGCACAGATCTTATTTTCTCTATGCATCTCTTCCATCTACTATCCTCCCTCCTTTCCTTCTGCCTTCTTACCGTCTTGTACTCCATCAGCTCCATCTGCAGTCGTGCTATCTCCGTCCTCAGGGTGCTGATCTGCTGGCTGGCTTTGTCCTGGTTCACCATCACCTTGTTCTTAATGTTTCGGGCTCTGTTGGCGTACTTCAGAGTATTCAAGGTCTCCATGAAGTCCCGGTCCGACGGGCTGACACAGGCGATCATCACTGTTTGACTGAACACAAAAGAAGAAGGGTGATCGTTTGCAATGATTAATCTGTAAAACTAATAAGTTCTTTTTGTACTACTTTAGGCAAATTAGTGGTGAGGAATGCCATGTTAGGTGTACTGATGGAAACTTGTAATCTACAGGCAGTGGTGGAAGAAGTATTCAGATCCATTACTTAAGTAAAAGTAATACTACTTCACTGTAAAAAATACTCTGTTATGAGTAAAAAATGTACTTAAAGTAATCAATGCAGAAAAATTCTCACATTTTAGAACCAATCAAAACAGTTCCGTGTTTAATCGTCCAATCATTTCAGCATAGGCCTGTATATTGTTGGTAGTTTAATGTATAATAAAATCGTATTTTATAATGTGTTTTGTGTGCAAAAATCTTAGTTTGTAATAAGTAACTTGTAACTAAAGCTGAGTAGAAGTAGAAAGTGGCATGAAAAGAAAAGCTTTAAGTAAAGAACAACTACCACAAATTTGTACTTAAGTACAGTACTTGTACAGTACAAGTAAATGTACTTAGTTACATTTCACCACTGCCTACAGGGTGCATGTAAATATTGCTCTCTGGTTAAAACTGGTGGCACTTCTGGACACAGCTTAATCACTGATTTCAAAGCAGGTACGTCAACGTATGCAGCATCAAAATACTTGGTTTGTGATCCACTGTCAAAGATATACATCCATATTTGCACACAGTGTTTACAAACCTGTTGCCGCCTAGCGAGTCCTGTAACAGCCGGGTCAGTTTGGAATCTCTGTAAGGCACGTGAGAGGAGCGCTTACTCCTGTCTCCCAGAGCGCTGATGACGTTTCCCAAAGCAAGCTAAGGTGAGACAGGGAAAAACAACAAAAGTTATTGATTGGATATTTGAGGGTAAAAACAATTCCAGGACTAGTGAAGCGATAAATAATCATACTTGTGTTAGGGAAAGATATTTAATATGCAGTTCATGTTCTGGCCACCTGAGGGTTCTCTTGCTCCACAAAATCAACTGACGCTGGTGAACGTTGAAATGCAATTGTAGAATGACAGATTCACTGCTTTTGTATCATCACCCCAATGAAGAAAGAGACACACTTTTATGGTAGATAATGCATTTAATCCATAATGGATCAATTGCATAAACACAGTACATGACTATATGACCTATGCCTGCACTTCACTATGTAATATATCCATAATCCATAATGGATCAATTGCATAAACACAGTACATGACTATATGAACTATGCCTGCATTTCACTATGTAATATAAGGTAAAATGCCCAACGCAGACTCAGACATGCTCTTGGCTTCCTCACCAGCCCACAGTTGATGGAGATGCCCTCTTTAGCCCTGTCTCCTGTAGCTCCAGTTCTCTTCAGTCTCTCAGAACCAGCCAGGTCCACAAAGTGGAACTTGGCTGTCAGCGTCTCAAACTCGTTAATCTCTGAGCTGTTAGCTAGACGGTTGTCCGTTACATTATCCTGGAAGAGAACAAAACGGAAAATAAATATGAGGGGATATGCTTTTCCAGCAAGTGCTACAATTTAAGGGATTTGATTGTGAAATTGCAGATGGTGATCATCTCAATCTAGCAAAGTGTCAGTAACATTCAGGTTCAGTGGCGGCAGAGATCCACTGCTGTGTGTTCGAGCACGTACGTCGTTATCGGGAGAGCAGACTCGAACTTGGCACAGGTGGATGGTGAAGATGGCGTGGGAGCGCGAACTCTGGGCGTTCATCTGAGTGCTGGCGGTGGTACGAGACAGAGCGCCCAGCTTCAGACACTGAATCATCTGTTAAGAGGAGAGGAGGAGGGAAGAAAGACCACAAAACATACAGACACCTTTGGGTGAGGGTCATTGGATGATATTAATATAGAAACTGTCCATTATGTCAATGGGACAACGAGATTCCTTTAGGAGAATTTGGCAACGAAAGGTAACACTGTTTCTATTTCCTTCATTGCCCCGTCACTGATCCACAATCAGCTTTCACAGGACCTATTTCTTCAGCAGAAAAGAGTACCGTACTACGGTTCACAGTGAGGTATGTGGATTATTTACAGTAACATGGATACTGTTTTTGGAAAGACACGTTGCTGCTGAAATGTATATGTAAATGTAGTTTTTCAGTGCTGTGAGCAAAACAAATAAAAATTCAATTCACCTCCACAATATTGGATACATCTCATTCATAGATGTCTGAAAACGTGAAAATACAGCCTAAACTACTGTATCTGCATGGATAGAAAGCAAAACATTTTTTTCTAATTTGGGTAAACTGCCCCTTTAATATAATAGTGGTGGTTTGGAGTATCAAACCATTTCAGGAAATGTTTATTAGGATGGGATTATACTGAAAAAACAATGCTTTTTAAAGCCACTTCTAAGTTAATACAGCTAAAAATGCTGGACAGAGACGGAGAATGGTGTTTTTGGGTGTTGAAGCTGACCTCAGCCGCAGAGGTGACGGTGCGGGTGGTGACCCCCACGGTGTAGATGCCTCCGTTGGCGTCTTCGTGGATCTTGATGTTGGATCGTTGCTTCCTGGCCTCAATGTCTCGCGTCGAGTCAAACAAGTCCAGCACCTCCTCGTTGTATAACTGGAGAGTGTGTAAAACAAATAAAAATCAGACAGACAGAAAATAGATAATAGACACATATTATTGCATGAATAGTCAGTGTAATTTATTACATAATCAGCACTGTCATTTGTTATATTTCCCAAACTCATCTTTCCCCCCTCAGCTGCTTCTTCACCAGCTGTTAGCAGCCGCTCGTTGGCGGTTAAAAATAAAGCCAGGAGCTGGCCACAGGGGCAGGCTAATGACAGTTTAATGGCTATAGGGTCATCTGGATCACACCCTCTGCTGACCTTTGACCTCTTGCTGTCTGCATGTTCTAGCTTACACCTAATTAATGGAACGCAAGTGGACTGGTGGATGTCCTGAGTTTAGAGTTTAGATCGAGGGCTGATTATTGCTCCTTATTTTGAAACCAAAACACTCATTTCGGGGTCAATTCTGTGAAGGTTTTGATCTCTGTGTGTGTGTGTGTGTGTGTGTGTGTGTGTGTGTGTGTGTGTGTGTGTGTGTGTGTGTGTTTCTGCACCTCCAGGAACTGTGCGTTGATCTTGAACTCAGGAACAGGCTTGCCCTGCTCGGAGGCAGCCTGTCTGCGCTCCTCGACCCCTCTGAACAGGTGGTTGATGGCCCGGGGAATGATACCCAGCTCGTCTTCTTCGATGTTGACGTCGAAGCCGGTTCCCATGGTGTAGGTCTTCCCCGAACCCGTCTGGACGCGTGGTAGAAGACATAAACAGTTACTCTACCAAACGGGAATGAATGTCTATTTCGGCTCTTATTATGTGTGTTTCTAATGTGATTTAGTGCGTACATTTCATGCATATTAGATGTATCATTAAACTAAACTAAAAAGTCTGAGAGGCTGGGGTGTTCTTGAGGCTGGTGTAGTTTCTCTAACAGCGGGGGGTGTCAGAGGGATGGGGTGGTCGCTGTGGTGACAAAACAAGGAATGCAACATTGAGCTCAAATTCATGCGTCACCCCTCTCCTCCCTGTCGAAACGCCTGAAAGAGACCCTGATGTGTGTGTGTGTGTAGCTAAAAATGTGTGTGTGTGTGTGTGTGTGTGTGTGTGTGTGGTGATGTATCAGGGAGTGTGAGAGAAAGACAGTGTGTGTGTGTGTGTGTGTGTGTGTATGTTGGTTTTATTAATTTACAAGTCCACACCTGTGTGATTACTACGTTTGTGCACATGCCCCTGTGTGTGTGTGTGTGTGTGTGTGTGTGTGTGTGTGTGTGTGTGTGTGGCCTCCACTGCGCCCTGTGAAAAGCTCTTTGACAGGAACACAAGGGCTGCAGGAACAATGTGAGGAGAGAATAATGAACAGAAAGAAGAAGAGCGGAGGCGAAGATTAAGCGGAGGGAAAGTTTTATCTGCTGCAGCCGGAGACGCTGTGTGAGAGAAATGAAAAGCAGGAAACTTGCTCTTTCTTTTTTCTCTCTCTCTCAATGTACATTGCAGTATATATATGAGATGCAATAAAAGCTAATAGAAACTCTTGTAATCTAATAGGCTTTGATGTTGTTGCACCTGTTTTTGCTTCTTCTATACAGGCCTATGTTACAGGCCTCCACTCAACCACAGGTGCCAAAACATTTACAAAACTAGAATAACCGCCATGGGGATGTATGCCTTCGCCAACCAGTGCAGTTATTGTTGTCTTAATCAATGTCCATCCAGACTCATATAATGTATGTAGTGATGACTTTGAAGGAATTTTATCAGAGGTATTAAGTGTATTTTTTGGTGAAACGTGGATGCTTCACACCCATCTTCAACCTGGCAGCACAGAAGATTTATATAATCACCACAGTTATCAAGACCGACATTTGGTCGGATACCAAATCAGTATCCGACCAAATGTCTCCCCTGCTGTTCCTGAGTTATTGCGTTGAATAATGGCCAGAAAAGTGTTTTTGCAGAACATTATGATGTCACAGGACAGACAGGTTGCCCTTGGTGCATGTCAACCCCAAATGTGACACAGTCTTTTATTGGAGGTATTGTCTTTCCGTCTTAAAAGGTACTCTGTGTAGGAATTTCTCCCATCTAGCAGTGAAATTGTATTTTGCATTCAAACGAATAGTGCTCTCTAGCGCCTCGCTTTTTCAAATGCGTGTTGCAACTACGGTAGCCATTATATACCAAGAAGCTATAATTCCCTATTTCGCTTTTTTGGCGACGAGGATTCCTTCTCCTGTGGCTCGGCATAAGTATGACCCTCCATTATGAACTAAAGTGCAGTGCAGGCTTTCAAAGTTGCCGGGGCAGTGACAAGCGCCTCTCACTGATCTCCTTCTCCGTTTCAGCTGGTTTCAGTCACGTGACGCTGGCTCTGAATGAAAACGCGTTGTGGATTAGCTAGACAGGTAGGCTAGTGCTTTATGTCCCTCTCAGCGATTATAGTTTTTCAAAATGGCGGAACGACATGGAAGCCTCCTTGGACTTACCCGTCCAATGTAAATACAGATAAGAAATTCTTATTAATTGGCAGAGGCAATTTTACACCAATGAGGACATATTTATGAATGAAGACATTGATTGTAGCTAATAAAATAATTAACACACTACACAGTGTACCTTTAAATTATGGTCTTGTTAAAAATTGCATGTCTTAATGTGTCTTTTTAGGTGTCATTTGTCCAGTTATTAGTGGGGAATAACAAAAATACCACCTTAACAAGCAACTATATGACCCTTTAAATTACAGTGTACACTACAAAGTGCACTTAAGCTGTGCCTTTCCCTTCATCTCTGCTATCCGTGGGTGTGAAAATGTGTAAAATAGTACACTTCCATTTCTTTTTGATGTATTATTAAAAGAGTTAGTTCAATATTTTGCAAAATACGCTTATTTGTCTACTTGTCGGGAAGCTTGATGCCACTCTCGTATCTGTCCGTACAATATAAGCAACAGGCAGCAGCCAGTTAGCTTAGCTTAGCTTAGCATAACGACTGGACACAGGGACAAACAGCTAGCCTGGCTCTGTCCTCAGGAGAGAAAAAAAGTCTGCTAGTGCCTACCAGCACCTAATGTTTCTCAATTATGTTTCGACTTTGCAGTTTATTTCCATGCTCTGGTATGAGATGAAGCAATCTGTTCCCACTCTGCTTTGACTGGGTAATAAACTCCCTTTCTTTATCGCCCTCTCAGGCTGATCTATCAGAGCCAATATCAAGCTGCGGTGGTGAGAGCAGGTTGAAACATGTCAGCTGATAGTGTATTGACAGAGGTGGTGCAGCTGCGAGGCCGGTTCACTCCCTCATTACTTGTCTGATGATATGAAATGAAATCAGCTCATCACATGCTATCACAATAAATCTTGCTGCTCCATCCCCCTACAGCGATGCAATGTGCAAGCGTCAGCAAATGTGAATGGGTGAGTGTTTGGGGTGTTATGTGAACTGTGTTGATCTGGTAGCATGCAAGAGGAAAGCCTGTTGACCAACCTGTCCATATGCAAAGATAGTGGCATTGTAGCCCTCAAAGCAGCCTTCAATGAGGCTCTCGGTGCAGTGGGTGTAGATGCTTTCCTGCTGGGTGTCCATGTCGAAGACGTGGTCGTAGGTGAAGGCCTTGTCCTTACCCAGGACCAACTGCGGCTCCCCGGGCATCACATACGTACAGATGTGGCATCCCTCGATCTTCTCTTTGGCCAGCTGAGGACGGATCCTGATAGACAGAAGGAGAGAGACACAGTGAGATTTTTAACTGCCCACCATTAACCCCGGACTTTAAAAAAGGAGATAATGGTAAGAAGCAGCCCTGCCTTAAAAACCCTGAAATCCTACAAAACGTCAAATCCAACTTCAATTGCATGTTTTTTCTAAGCATGTGAAGTGTTGTGAAGATATCCAGAAACCAACCGATATACTGACATTGCCATCCCTATAGCTACGCCGTGAGCAAGGCTAAAAATCAAGCCATTTCCAAGATCAATATCAACAACTTCCTTGGTTACACTTTTTATATTCAAAAACTTTCCAGATTGTCATAGGGCTTTGGCACCTCTGCTCTGTGGATATTGGTTAATGTGTGTGTAAGAGCAGAGCTGTCTGTGCATGCATAAAGCCTGATCATGAATATGTCTTATACTTGACATGATTGATTTGATTATAGGATTGATGGTAAAAAAATTTTTAGCTGAGCAGAAGACAGATAATATTTTCAACGAGCTGCAAACAGATGAGTGCGGCTACTGTGCAGTATGTGTGTGAAGGACCACGCAGTGCCAGCACACTCTCCAGCAGCCACCATACACAGTACAGTGCCCTCACTGTTCGAGAGAGAGAGAGAGAGAGAGAGAGAGAGAGAGAGAGAGAGAGAGAGAGAGAGAGAGCAAGCTCTGGGTAAACAGTCCCACCCTGGATTTCATTAAGGAATGTTTACTGTTTACTTTAGCGCAAATAAACACACTGTTATTACATCATTTCCTCCCATGATGCACCTCTGCCTCTCATCACTGAACTCACTGTCCACCTGAAGAGGAAGTGGAAATATTGGAAGGAAATATTTGGACACATTGGGAGTATTAAAATATCAGAAATATTTGCAGCTTTGACAGAAACATATTGAAGGTCATATACAGAAAAAGACCATACTGAAATACTACAAATAATATTGGACATGCAAAAAAAAAGAGATACCTTCCTGCTGGGATACCTTTTGTAAATACATTTCTCGACTCCACGGCTACAGTCAAAATGAGCCCAGATAAATGAAAATTACACAGAGGAAATAATAACCAAGACACCTAAGAATCTCAGAACAGTATCGTTATACATGGCTGCTATTGTTGCTCTTTGCTAGCAGGCATTAACTCTGAGTGTGTGTGTATAACGATGTGGCACTTTGCATGCAGTTTGTATTCTGTGTGCATTACT
Source organism: Sander vitreus (assembly GCF_031162955.1). Lineage (NCBI taxonomy): Eukaryota > Metazoa > Chordata > Actinopteri > Perciformes > Percidae > Sander > Sander vitreus. The sequence continues at coordinate 7,861,846 of NC_135877.1, read as the reverse complement.
TTCTGTGTGCTTGCATTAAAAAAAGTCTCACATTCATCACAGCAGTCTATAGAGCTTCTGAATGGTTTGAGTGTGTGTGTGCGTGTGTGTGTGTGTGTGTGTGTGTGTGTGTGTGTGTGTGTGTGTCATCAGATCCCAGCTATTTAGCAGACTCTATCTGGGATTACAGCCCTGATGAAAAAAAGAGGACAGAGCCAGGGAGGGACCAATGGTTCCGGGCTTGAGGAGAAACACAGTCCTACCTGCAGTAACTGTACACCTGCAGAGCATTACTGTCATCTTTGTGTAATGGGCAGCAGAGATGCCCGATTTAGCAGTGTTACACAATGAATGATGTGTTGCGTCAGTCTTTCATCGGCAAGATGGCCGCAGCGTGAGTGAACGCGTCTCAAGCTCAAGTCTGCATGTCGCTCTTATCGTAGCCTTGTAAATTCTCCTTTATCCTGATCTATATGCTTTTGACCTAAACTGACTCTTAATAACTCAGGCATTGACTAATTTACTCTAAACAGCTACAAGATTTGTTTTTTCTTTAGCGTCTAGCTGTTAATGTGAAATGCTGCTTGTAAATTAGTCAACTTTTTTTTCTTTTTTTCTTATTTTTGAGCTACGTTTTTTTTGTCTTGAGTTCAATAGATGGACTTTACCAACATAGTTTGGTTTACTCACGGTTTCTTTTAGCCTTGTTTTGGTCTCCACCAACACCTGTTGGAAATATCTGGCTGAATATTGGCTGCTAAATGCTCCAATATGTTCACCAGCTAGTCGCTAAGTTTGTAGCGTTGAGCTATCAGTTATTTTTGCTAAAACAGCTGCACGCCACATCTGGAAATGATGATGAGGAGAGCAGTGATAGCGAACCAAAACAATAAAGTAGTGAGCCTTAAAACCAAAACAACGAGCTGAACAACGATCACTCCCATTGCGTCAAAAAGGAACGCTTGGTCAGGTGCCACTCTGGTTCGGGACTCTTGGCGTCACTATTTGGCGCTCTGGGTCAGGACGTACTTTAAATTGACATGCGGCACAAGAACGGGACAGTTAGGTTTAGGAAAAGATCATGGATGGGGTTTTAAAATGTACGTTTCAGTGACACGCGGGACAAGAACAGGACACAAACCATGGTCTCTTGGGTGAAATCTTCTGTTGTTTGACCCATCCACCAACCCAACCAACCACCCTATGCGGATTTTCGGTCCTTCATACTACTCGCTACCGTTGTCGCTCTTAACACTAGGTCATCTTACAGCACCGTGGTCGAGCTGCTGCTATTCCCGGTGCGTTCCAAACAGACGCTAAAGGGTGATTTTTGTGTTGGTATCCGACGCTGAGAGCCACTGACCAAGTGTCCGTATTTAAAGAGTTGGGAGTGAGAACGGGTTGAGCTGAAACACGCTAAAAAGCTCCGTAGAGCTGAGTCGGGTGATAATTCTCTTTGTGTTCGTCATTACAAGAATCCTCTTCCATATTAAACACAGTAATTTAGCCCATCTTTAACATGAAAATATGAATTTGTGCAGCTTTAGGTTTTACAGCAGTGCTTATTAAAACCGTACATAATAGAGGCTGTTGTCAACGAATCTGACGTAACGGTTACACTCAGAGTGTTTAGGTCATCTGAGGAGCCTGTGATTTAATGGTAGGATGGTTTAGGGCATTACAGGAGTGAATCTGCATTAATCCTGTTGGCCACCTTCCCAAAACTTGACAGAGCGCCATTACTGTAATCCCTTGCAACAATGGAGGCACTCACTGCAGCTTACACTTACAGCAAGGGCATTAAGTCACTTGGTCATTGTTTACTTCGGCAACTTGAAAGAAGTGGTATGAAATATGGTCTTCAAAGTGAGATGTCAAATTTAGAAAAAGCCAAAGACGGTGAAGTATAATTAAAGTCAATGGTTGCTTGTTGTATAGAAGAACCAAGGGAACAAGTCTGTACAACTGTGGCACCATTTAGAATAAATGTCCAGTCTTTCTGATTGTGTTCATCTCCACAGTGTGATACAATGTTTGTTTTGTGTGCGACATCTCCGGGGTCCTCCATACATAGAGGGATAGACGGGTGGGCTAAAGAGGAAAATGAATATCTGAGAAAATGTCAGCGAGATAAAGAGAAAGAAAGAGGATGAAAAGAGAAATAGACGAGACATAATGGTTACAGCCCAGACAAAACACTGATGACAATCTCTGCATTAGGAGGCTGCCATAGTCCATCCAGTCAGACCTATTATCTGTCTGCGTAATGATGGTCTTTCACATAACAAGACTCTCAGACAGAACCAGTTCAGCCTTTTTTTTGTCTTACAAATTTCTTGGCTCTAAAGGGGACCAATACTAAGACTTTCCTATGTACAACTGTCAAATAATTGTGACACCTTGTTTCAATTCATCTACTCTAAAGAGGAAGGTTTAAATCTCATGCCAACCCAATGGACAATTCTGATAAATCTGCCTCTAGACAATTGGTTTAATCCGTGTTGTGCATTATTAGATCTCTGATGGTGTGTTACAAATCTCAAATAAAGAAATGTCAAGTATGTAAGTTTGAGCATTGTGGTACAATGGACCTCTATTTTGAGTACTATGTATTCACAACTAATACAAGTTCTGGCATACTGCTAACTCAGCTAACTGTAAACAGGTGAGGGATAAGCTAGGTGTGTAGCACGTCCTGCTGGTGTATTATTAGTGTGACTGACTTTAGCTGTGATTATGATCTGGAAGGCTTCACTCTGGGGTTCAACCGAAAACACTCTTTTCTCCTGGCTGAATAAGGGCTGCCCTTCAGCACTGTGGAGATTTACAGCGCTAATCCAGGATCTAGGATGACACACGCAGGCTCCTCACAGGCTGTTTCCCCAGGAAATTTAACTCTGCCCCTTCCTAAATGTGCACAATCACACACTTATAACCACACACACATGCACATAGAGAAGCATGCCTCAACACTTTTATACTATTGTGCACAAGCAACTTCACTGTTTTTGGGAGTTGTTCACTAAACGTAATTAGGGTAGTGGTTATGTAACTTCAATGTTTAGCTGTGCTTAATATTTCGTATATTGCTCCTCTTGTATATCATATATTTGGTACACACACACACACACACACACACACACACACACACACACAGACACACAGACACACAGACACACACAGAGATAGAGACAAACAGACAGACAGATCAGGATCAGGACCCCCCAAGGCCAAGTGAAAACCTTTGTGTCATAACTGCTCAACGCATTAATCCGCTGAGACAGTTTCAGCTGGTTGGAGGGAATGCTTAGAAAAACAACACTAAGAAGTTCCAGAGTGGAGAGGATTAAAGATATACTTTTAGATAGTGGATTGTGAAGTATTTGTCACCAGGCACTTTAAATTACAGCATAAAGGTTTGTGTTGTTTTATCACAATACATACACAAACCAGGAAGGATTTTGATGGACAGCGTTGTGCAAGAGGTGGCCATTAGTTCAAAACCAACCCAAAAGAACAAAAAATGTATAAAGTATGACACCTATATTTTAGTAGTTTACTTAAAGGAATATTTTTGACATTTTTGAAGATAAGCTTATTCACAGCCTTGCCAAGATTTAGATAAGAGGATTGATTTCACTCTCATGGCTGTATGGCCCAAATGCAGCTGGAGCCAGCCGCTGGTTAGCTTAGCTTAGCATTGGAAACCAATAAATTGTCTGGCACATAATTCCCTTGAATACAGCAACTTGTAGTTTACCCTTTGTTTTTTGTGTGGATTAAACATCACAAAACAACATATTATTTAGTGAGCTTTACAGGTGATCGTAGGCAGATATTTTTAGCTTTGGACAGAGCCACGCTAGCTGTTTCCCCTTGTTTCCAGTCACAGTGCTAAGCTAACTCTCCCAGCTAGCTCCAGCTTCATATTGTAAGGACAGATATCTTCTTATCTAACTCTTTCTAAGGAGGCCTATATAGGCCTTCCACATTGAACTAAATGTTAGCCCAACTGCTCAGATAGCTTGTTATCTTAGGCGCATTCGTTTCTAAAAGAAAATGCTAACTGTGCTAGCTTACTGTTTATGCGACAGTACTGGGAACTTGAACATAATTAGTTTTAAGTGGCTGCCAAATGACTAAATACCACTAATAAAAATATAAAAGGGTAATTTCAGGATAGCTAAACATCTCCTGTTGAAGAAACAGTTCATTATGAGTATCTGCAGCTTATGGAGTTCAGTGTTTAGCTAAAAGCACAGGCATGTAAACTGTGACCATCAGTGTTATTCCAATATAACTACAGATATAGAGGTAGACGTTTAGAGTGATGAGATACAGTTCACTGAACCTTAGAGATTAAAGGGGGACACACATACATAAAGTATAGTCCATATATGCCTACACACACACACACACACACACACACACACACACACACACACACACACACACAGACGGGGCTTTGTCAGCTTTTCCCCATGTGACAGGTCCTCATTACTGCGATTACAGCGACAGACTGAGGAACAGTGGGCTCCTCGTGCACACACGTGCATGCTTAACCAGAGAAAACCCAGACATTGTACGCCTTCGGCCTTGACTTTTGAGGTTTCATACTGTGACACTTTAGGGCGGAGTTAAACTGATGAAAGTTTAACTCAATCTCAACCAGTTTAAGAATTTACTCTGCCTCAAATAAAAGCAGTTAACGCTCTTAACTTAACTGCCACACACACACACACACACACACACGCACACGCACACACACACAAATAATATAAATATAGGAGAAAAATAATCATCGCCATCAGCATTACCCCTCTGCTGACCTAATGATCAATGTAAGAGGATGAGGGGAAACACGTAATGAGGTGATGCTGGTAAAAAAGGAGATGAGTCAGTCCATCAGCACCATGCTGCTGATCTCATGCTTCCTGAAACATAGCCAATAAAACCACATGCTGACATCACTCCTTCTGACAATCGGCTAATCAAATCGCTCCCTAGGGATGTGGCCGATCACTCTGCATCATCACTGACAACAAAGCCCGATGTTTCATTCCTAACTACCAACTCTAATCCTCAGTAATTTCATTTTTGGTTTAGTGTTGAGGTCCACTTCAAACACTGTGTACAGCTGGCACAGGCAGCACCAAGTGATTCAGCAGAAACAGAAAGGAACATCTGAGCCCACAAGGCAGCCGACAACAAGACTATTTTCTGCACATTTAACACTGCTACCAGAACACTGACTCGTCACCTGACCCGATCTTGTGGAGTCACATATTTTTTTTGATCTTTTCCTTTTAAATTCAAATCCAGATTTGTTTCAATCTCATGCAAAATAATCTGGTGCATCACACATAACCTGCTATATCCCAAAACTGGCCTAATTTTGCTTTACCAGTTCACCCTAAATATATACCATATACAACATTGAACAATTATACCATATACAACATTGAACAATTATACCATATACAACATTGAACAATTATACCATATACAACATTGAACAATTACGTCTAGGAATAACCACCACTTTAAATATACAAATTACACAATTTAAAAGATTTATTTTCAAAACAAATCTTTACTAGGGGTGTAAATCACAAGTTTATCACAATATGATATTGATTCTTTGGACGATACGACACAAGTCACAAAAGTATAACACAGTATGACACATTTTCCATCTACATCTTCTTTGTTAGATCCCTTCTCTTCTCTTCTTTGCATATAAAAGTAGAAAAGGAAACTCATAAAGGCATAATGACATATAATGATAAATTAACTCTCAATATCTAATAGAAGTGCCAAAAGTGCAACAGGCAGTGTTCTCTATCTTAATGACGTGCAGCCGAATAAGCAGCTGAAGAATGTTAGTGAGTGTGTTGATGAAGATATGAGTGGACTGTAGTCCTCTGATGTGCTTTAACTGTGGACTGATGCTGTCCAACAGAGGTTA
>NC_135877.1:7535899-7553399 GCF_031162955.1 Sander vitreus | reverse complement strand
CCCAAACAACCTTAAATGACAGTTCAGATTACAACGTTGTTCTGGGCAGAAGATTGAGAAAATGTGCAAACAATGACGCGAAAGTCATCCAGAATGTTTCAATTTGATGGAATAAAGAATCTTAGGGTTTCAATATTTCCCCCAGTGTGACATTGTTGAGCTTTATCGGAGTGCTGAAACAAGCCGATACTGTATATAGAACTGCCGCACACAGTGCACAAAGAAGCATGAGGAGAAACTCTAAAGGAAAACAAGAGTTAAAGAGATGAATCTTTCCTGTCACTCTCTACTATCTCATGCTGCAGACCTGATGCTAATGACACTTTATGTATTCTAGTTGCTATGAGTTCCATACTTGTGAGTGTGTATGTGTGTGTTTTGCTATGTAAACCGCATGGGGCCTATTTACCAATGTTGCTTCTCACTATGCCGACAAAGCGGGAGGCTGTGGCTCAAAATCACTTTGTTCCCCCACAAAAAGCTCTTCAATGGAATTCGATGAAAAAAGTCAAGGGATGCACTGACAAATGAGAGCAGCGTGCGCACGCACGCACGCACGCATGCACGCACGCACGCACACACACACACACCGGTGTAAGAACACTTTCCATATATTTCTATCTTCGGTTTCATCATCGGCACAAGTAGACGTTGTCACTCACAGACACATTGTTATGTAAGCACTGTCTAAGACACACACATGGACTTAACAGTACAACACACGCACGCATGCGCGCACACACACACACACACACACACACACACACACACACACACACAGTCCTGATATTGCTCCCCAGCTGTTGGTGTGTGGTGCGCCAAGCGGGACGCCCCTACACAGAAATGTCAGCTCGGCAGGGAGCTGGGAAAAGGGGGTTTGATCAATGGAGCCCCCATCTCGACGGCCACGCCATTCCGCAAGGCTCTTTGATTACATATTGCTTTTCTTCCTAATGAAGCTCAATTACTGGAAGAGAACGGCGGCTTTGCCCTGGAGTTACAGGGAATAATAGCCAGACTATTCCACTTCTCTCACCTCATCTTTTTCCCCCCTCACTTTCTCTTTCTCTCTAGCTGACTTTTGTTCCTGCATATTCACAGCGCAGCTCCCTTTTTGTTTCACTTCCTGCCCTCTGTCCTGCTCCGTCTGTCTCACTCTTGGATGTTAAGAAGGGTTGGTGTGGATAGAATGGGCGATTAACACTGAGATTAACACAGAGCTGATGGACTAGCAGAGACGTCATTGACTGTTTGACATGTCGGTCAAACGCGGGACGAGGCGGCCAGCTTGGTTCAGTTCAGGGCAGCTCAGATCATTTGAGTTCAGTTCAACTGAATTTAGTCAATTTCTGTTCAATTTAACCTCGAACATAGGCTGTTTTCCTCCATTTCACTCCCTTTAATTACAGGTCCATGGCTTAGCAACTACATGTCTTACCTAGGCATGTCATTTATTGTTATTTTCAGGATAAGTTGGACTACTCAGAAAATGACATCAACTGATATGTGAGGGGTTGTAAAATTGTTTGCAAATTGCTTTGTTTTTTTCCCCCCTGTGTGTATAAATGTATTTTATTAGATAGAGTAAAGAGTTAGTTAGTTACACAGATACAAGAACAACGCCGATGGGACATTCTGAGCTTTAAGACTAGAACAAAAAAAGCTGATTCTTATGAATTTGTCAACTTCCGTTTTTCTTTCACTTTTGAATACGTTTTAAGGTTTCGCTACTGGTTTTCCCATCATGCTTGATGTAAACAGGAAGTATAATGTTGCCATGGAGTCAGTGAGTTATCTAGGGGCTACAGCTGAATATTTTATTTAATATTCTTTTTAGCCTGCTATATATCTGATTGCATTTTGGTGACTCTGCGCCATGAAAAGTCATGTTGCATTAGCTGCTAGCAGTTCTGCACTGGATACAGACAACAACCACCTGGATCTCTTTTGATTATGCGTCAAGATATGAAGTTTAAAAAAAGTATTTTTAAGGTTTCTCCGTAGATTTATGGACTTTGTGGACTTTTTCCCTCAATGGACATCGGAGATGATTCTTATTAAGTTCAAACGGTTAATTGCATTGAGCTCACTTAAGTTTAGTTCTGTCATTGTTTAGTTGTACCATACCTTTAATTTCCCCGATGTGCCCTGAGCCCATGGCCAAAAGTTTATCCTTCCAGTCCTTTGACAACAGCCTCTCAATGCTGGGGGCCTCTGTTTAGGGGAGGGGGAGGGTGGGGGCAGAGGAAAGAGAGAGAGAGGGATTCAGTTGGCTGGCCAATATGACAATAAAGCTCATTTAAAGTCCATTTGCTGTAATAAAGGCAGCGGCAGCTCAGCCTAATGGCCGCATCAGCAGGAGAGAGAGGGAGAGAGAGAGGGTGGGAGAGAAAGGTGGAAATAGAAGCTAATAATCGAAAGAGAGGAAATCCGAAGAACAAAAACAAAGTGAGCAAAAGGGAAAAGAGCGAGAGAGGCAACGCAAGATAAAGAGATAGACAAGTGGAGAGGAGAGAGGGAGAGAAAGAGAGAGGCTTTTTCCCTCTTACCTGCTGCTAGAGAATCATTAGCCCTGTGGGCCCTGAGACAAAGAGGGCCTTAATGCACCCGCCACAATGGACACATTATCAGCTAGTGCTTTGTTTTCAACACACACTCCACCAACCCTTACACACACAGACCCCTGCACAACACACACATGTTCACACAAACCGGCAGGATCACTAATTACAATCCTAACTATGGTCGTACTCACACATGGATCCACGCACGCACACAAACACACACACACACACACACACTGGGGGGAATGGAAATGTCACACAAGAGAGCAAACGCATGCAGAGATTCAACCCTGCATGTGTGTACATCTATGCGCTAATAGCGATCACACAGAGGAACAAGGGAAATGATCAGACAGAAAGGGAGACTGAAAGTGTGAAGCAAAAGGGGGGGGGGAGAGAGAGAGAGAGAGAGAGAGAGAGAGAGAGAGAGAGAGAGAGAGAGAGAGAGAGAGTACTCTATTTACTGGGAGCCATCTGCACTTAGGATGCAAGGCCTTGCTAAGGAAAGAGGTTTTACACTTTGAGTGGGGGTGATTAACCCTATCAGCCAACACAAACACACACACTTAAATGCACAAACACCCGCAAAACACACATGCATGCACACATTTCCTGTGTGTTGAGCTGAACAGCTTAGCACGTTTTCTCCGCCACCAATAAGTGAGACACGAACGCGCACACACACAGCCGCCACACTCAACAACAAAATCAGAGTACTTTTAACCATCATCCAAACACAAAAAGCAGTGCTTTGCCCAAACTTCATACTTTCTTTCCCCTTCATCGCTCTATTTATTTCTTCCTGCGACGGCGTGGTGAGATGAGGATGAGAAACCACAAGGAGATTTTCAGGATTTCAAATGACACATGATCACGGACAAACAAGGATACATGCAAGAGAGTGGGGACACACAAAGCATTGCAGCGTGTCCTACATACTGTACCTCAGTTTGTGTGTGTGTGTGTGTGTGTGTGTGTGTGTGTGTGTGTGTGTGTGTGTGCCTGCAGCCTCCCCAGAGGCCTGAATAAGGTCCTCTGGCTTCAATACTAAAGCACTCACGCTCCATTGGGCACATGTTCACAAACACACACACACACACACACACACACACACACACACAGAGTATGTCGCGAAAGATCAATGCTGCACTTCGAGGCGGTCCACGTCTCGTTCTTTCTATTTCTCATCCCTCACTCTTGCTTTTTAAAATCCTTCCACCCGTCCTTGGACTCTGGCTGGTGTGTCCTTGCATTTTTTTTTCTTTTTTCGACGCTGCCACTCAGCCGTTAGTCAGTTTCAGCGCTGCGTCCCCTGATGTGCCCTAGTGCTTTCTGTCAGAAGGTACCGTAGCCTTCAGGGAATAGGTTAGCAGTGGGGTGAAGGTGGGAGGAAGACTGAGACAGACGAAGAATCTGTTGCAATAACAGGGAGGTTCGGAAAGAAAACGCGTAGAGAGGAAGAAAGAGTAGAAGAAAGAGTGTGCTCCTGTGTAACCCCCCCCCCCGACAGCTGTCTCACCATCACCCCAACAGGTGCTATTAGCCCCTGGCGCTCCCCTTCTCTCCCCCCCTTCTCTCTGTCTCTCACTCTCATCTCTCACTCCAGCCCCCTCTCCCTCAACAATGACAGAGGCTTTTAAGCCAAAGAGCTTTGACAAGTGAGAGGGAACAACAAATGGCAGTGTCGCCTGTTCTCTTTCCATTGCACTCCCTCTCTGTCTCCATCTCCTAGTTATTATTTTTATTTATTAACAGGGCTGCAGTTATTGTCCCCAGTGACAGGCCGGGGCCACTTTAACTATTAATAAAAGCCAAGAGGCTCTTTCATTGTGTGGCGGATGGCAAAATGGAAGGAAATAGGCAAGAGGAGTGGAGGGGAGAAGAGAGAAAAGAGGAGAAGAGAAAAAGAGTTGGCATGCTGCAGCTTTTAGTGAGATGTTGATTGATGTGGTGAACACTATGGGAAATGAACCCTCACCGTCACCCATGATAAACACACACACACACACACACACACACACACACACACACAAAAGCTTCTGCATCGGTTAAAAGATGTGTTTGGATATCCTGAAACTGTGACCTCACAACAACTGTCCTACCCTCTTTTACGCATTAGCTTCTCATCATGGTTGTTAGTGCATTAGGATATTTTCATCTGCCAAGTGCATTCCCTTGTTTTCATCTTTATATAAGAACAGGAAATATGGCCACCATTACCTGACACTGCACAACAATAACAACCTGCCTGATGCAAATCAACTCTTGAAAGACTCTTTCCACTTCTCTCACATTCAAGGATTTATTCGCTTCAGGCCAGCTAGATGGAAATGCACCTGATTTTATGGTCTGCAGTCTATAGTCTTTTTACAAAAACTTGACAGTTGGATGGAAACATAGCAAGCATCTACTACTGCCAATTAAGGCCAAACATCACATAATAGAAGAGGACAGCACAACACTTTCCACGAAAATCAGCGTAGGTACGCCCTGTTCTTCTGACGTATAGGACGTGTGTGTGTGTGTGTGTGTGTGTGTGTGTGTGTGTGTGTTCTGTGAGGTAAGCGGGTGGAGTTTGGTGCCCACGCAGGGGTGTGGGCCGCATATTTTCAGGGTGGGGTGTTGGAAGCTGAGGGCGAGGAAGGTTACCCGCCTCCCCCTTGACAAAAATGAATGGGTGAGGAAATGAACAGAAGAAAGGGGAGAGAGGAAGTGTAAGGCACACAGGGCGGTAAAGGAGTGTGTGTGTGTGTGTGTGTGTGTGTGTGTATACATGTTAACCCCTTGAAATGCAGTTTTCCCCTTTCTTTTCCCTCCTAAGTAGCTTTCAGGTTGGAAAAAATCCTATTATTTCAAACATTTATATTATGTGTCAGCTTGTTCCAGCTCCTAATTAAAGCTATATGATGTTTGCACTGGATACAATATTAAAAACATGTTATTAATGACTTTGGAACATTAATGGGAAATTGGAAACTTTGAAAAACCATCCTTCCTTGTTTTGACTGTCTGGTTTTGAACGTACGACAGTGAATAGCGCTTGTTGTATTTTCATAGGAAAGTGCATTAATTCATCTGAGGGTGACGTTCCCATTCCGATTCCGCACAGCGGCGAGAGGGATTCTGGGAAAGCAGAGGGGGGAAAACGCTGACAATAACTCTGGAATCGTCGGCTATTATCTTGGCTCATTGGCTCAAACGGAGTCAAGCTGCTGCCCTGCAGCCGAGCCAAAACAACCCCGTCCACCTGCCGAGAGAGAGAGAGAGAGAGAGAGAGAGAGAGAGAGAGAGAGAGAGAAACTCTGTGTGTGTGTGTGTGTGTGTGTGTGTGTGTGTGTGTGTGTGCACGCGTGTGTTAAAGCGAGCCCCCATCCGGATTTTGGATCCACAGTGAGCTTTTGGTTCAGAAGCTGCTGGAGAGAGAGAGAGAGAGAGAGAGAGAGAGAGAGAGAGATGAGAGGACACTCAACTTCAGTCCAGCTCGCCTCGGCCAACCTCACAAACAATACCATATCTCTCTCTCTCTCTCTCTCTCTCTCTCTCTCTCTCTCTCTCTCACTCACTTTCTATTTTTCACTCAGACGTTTTGCTCTGAGTCACCACAAGCGGCCAGCTCTATTTTTCCTATTATCTCATATTTGTGAAGCCTGGAGACCTTTATAGGAGAAGGGAGGGAGGGATGGTGAGGAAGAGGAGAAGGAGGAGGAGGAGGAGGGGGGGGGGGATTTGTGGAAAGAGAGAGCCCGAGCCCTCGGGTGCACAACAAAGGGACCTCTGTGCCAGCGCCAGGTCCAGCCGGGCTCAGAGGAGGGCGGAGGATGAAGGAGGAGGACGAAGACGAGGAAAAGGAGAAGGAGGAGGGCCCACAGGAAAGGGCCCTGGCTTGGGACCCGTGGACGGCCCTTATATCCCGAAAAACAGGCTCCACATTGACTCGGGCCTTGGCAGCCATGTGGAGGGCTCCAGCTACCACCACCCCCCCCCCACCCCCCTTCCTTCTCCGTTCTCCTCCTCCACCCTCCTCCCTCCCAAACTGAGCAGGGGTCAGCATTGAATAAGCAATTATACAAGCACTGGTGGAGTTTGTCTAAGACTGCCACCCTGAACACTGAAGTATTGAGATGGAAGGAAGAAGTAACAGAGAGAGAGAGAGAGAGAGAGAGAGAAATAGAGGAGACGTGTGTGCTGACTTCTGGGGTGAAAACACATTCACTGGCGGCCATGACAGAGACAGAGAGAGCATGCTTACATGTGATCTAAAGATTAGATTATAACGGTCATGTTAACACCTTAAGCAGGTTATCTTAACTGAATTACAGTCAAAATTTGGTAGGAATTCTTCATGGTAAACAATAGACACCAATTAGGTCTGTCCACGTTTTTCGGAACATTTAATCTGGCTTACAGACGATAGGAGAAAGAAACATTTGTGCCGCTTTGAGGCTGCAAACATAGCTGTGCAGGCAAACACACCTGCACATGGTGTACTCAAGGTGGCCCAAAGCTGTGCTAAACATTAACACGTCACCCAATGCAGCAACTGTCCCTGCTGTAATGAATACTTGCTTCCGTTTAAAAAGAGGAGTGTTACTTTTTAAGTATTATGAGGTAACTTAAGTCTTCCAGTAGTAAGATGTAACAACTTTGACCGACTGGATCATCTACATTATGGAGATGCTCAAAGAAACTTCAGAAAACAAAAAGAAAAAGGCAGAATTTGGAATACAACTCCTCACTTATTTACACTCTCTTGATACTGCAGCTTCTGCTTTTCAGTCTGGCTATTCCCCTCGCACTGAAGGCACCAACATACTCCATTACGAAATGATGATGTTGATATTTTGATGATCAATTCATGTCTGGTTGAGCTGGGCCATGTGTCTGGACACATTTTCATCGATTCCTTCTAAAGACGGTCCAATCGTTTCCAAAGCGAAGGGGGCCGTGCCAAGATTATGGGCAAATATTGGCACATTTTCCAAAAAAAAAAAAAAAAAATACAGGGGCACTATACGGCAAGTTGAGAGAGGAGAAAAGAGATTGAGAGGGAGATGTATCAAAAAGCTTTTTGTCCAAGCCCACCTCGCACCACCACCTCCGCAAGGTTAGCCGCTAACAGTACCAATTACTGGCTGGTTGTTGGGGAGAACAGCGCTAGGCAACAGTTGCCGCGGTGGCCGGGCCTCTGTGTAAACACTAAAATCCCTCTCCTCCTCCTTACTTTATAGCCTTCCCAGTGCTCCCAGTTTCCCCTTGAATCAGAGGATCACAACGAGAAAGAGTCAGAAAGAAACTGAAAGAATGTGCATTTATATATAATACTGTATGTGTGTGTGTGTGTGTGTGTGTGTGTGTGTGTGTGTGTGTGTGTGTGTGTGTGTGTGTGTGTGTGTTAGACTCAGTCCCCGGGGGATCTCAAGGTCTACAGTGACTTTTAATTCAGAAGCTGCTCCAACTTTAGTTGTTAATAAACACCCGGACCACTAGGCAGGCTAAGGGGACCCTTTCACACACACACACACACACACACACACACACACACACACACAGAAAGTATTTGGCACACACTCACACACTCAAGCTACATGACATCAAATTCTGAGAGTTAAGAGACTTGTTATTCACCGTGCAAAGTAAGTTTTTGGGTGAAGCAACAAGGGACATATGGTCCTCCCCTAAAGTACTGTGACAATCGCAGATGCGTCTCTAAACACATTTCGGGGCGACACACCTGTTCAGAAATAGCAGAAAATCGCATACACACAATATCACTTGCCAAAACACCTAAAGACTAACCAGAGAGAGGGCATTATTTTTGTCTTTTTAAAGCGAGATTAAGTTTTTTGGGGAAAAAAGCTTTAAAAAAAACACCAAATTAGCTTTTTTTTCCTCTCATGTAAATGTGAGGCCACTGTGCTGCAAAAAAAGATAAAAAAAGGAATTTAGCTCACACAAAACAACAGATGTAGCGGGGTCCTTTTTTTCAGTCTAATATTAGGGATTGCATCGATGTATAGCAACATGTTTCCATTAAATGTGGCGTTCTAAGAATAGGCCACAGCACATAAAGCGAACATTTACAAGGGTGTCAGTCAACAATTTAATAAATTGAAAATCCATTTATCTGAATACAGAGTTCTGCCCTTCACTCCACTGCCTTTCCCTAACAGATGGTGTTGTGGGTGCTTATGTCCAATTTGATTTGAACCAAACCCTCAGCCAATTTTTACACTGGCATGAAATCTCAGCGAGCCAGATCCACACACTGGCAGTCAGAAATAGCAGCGGAGAGGGCGCGACATTGTGAAAGAACGATGAAGGGCAAAATCTGGAGCGGAATTCGAGAAAGTCGCGGAAAAACTTTCCTTGTTGTTTCATTTCGCTCGGGTGCTTGTTGTTTTTCTTCTTCTCTCTCCCCTCCTCTGCATGTTGTTTTTGTGCCGAGCTGGAGAAATTAGCGATGCTATCTTAATGCAGTGTTTTTGCGGGAGACAGAGAAACGTTCCTTTCACTCACTCACTGACTCACTCACTCTCTCACACACACACACACACACACACACACACACACACACACACACCATTTTCCCAATTGCCTCTGTGACCTCCATTATCATTAAATGGTGTTTGATAGCATCTAGACATTTGAATCCGCTGCGGACTAATTCAGCCTGGCCCCTGATAGCCGCTGCCACTGCACCTTATTAGGGACAAGCTATGGGACCGAACACAGATCCCATTTTCATTTTACTGCCTCATACTTTACAGGGATGAGACCAAGTGTCAACAGTGGTACTGATAACCACCACATACTGCTAATTGCCTGGTTAACAAACGTAGCCTCATGAGGGCCTTTTGAATAGATAATGGAGGTTCTCACGCAACAATTGGTCATGCTGTATTTAAAACTCAATGTATTCACTGAGGATCCTTTGAAAGGCTACTCTGACAATTACATTGTATCCTGATGCTGCTGTCAGGTGAAAGCCTTGTATCTCCTGTATGCAAAGTAAGAAAAGCACCTTTTTACTTTAAGGTTTACATGATCTGATATGTTTTGAGACATAAGCCCAAGAGAGTTTTCTCAACCAATATGACGTCATCTACCAACTACAGCATGGAAATTGGGTTTCCAGCAACACTTCTATGTAATTAATTTACAGACTCATTTTTCATGGGAAAAAATCTCATTTATGTCACTGACCTGTGAATCAACCAATAAGTCAAGCCAATGTGTTTTTTTTAAATCACAAAAGAACAGAAAAAAAGTGTGTCTGCAAATTCTGCTTTCTCAACCTGATGTCAGAGTGAGGAGAGGGTTAAATACTCAGGGCCAGCACTCTTTTAATGCACGCACATCTCTCCCTGTCAAAAGCATCCTGTTGAAGTAGGCCAAGGCATGTGTATCGTTGTGTATCTGTGTGTGTGTAAGTGTGTCGTACACAGTGGCTCAGGCAGCTGTAATGGAAAATGACACTTGCAATCTGTCTCGTGGCAATAACCCCTCTTCAGTGCTCTTGTCTGCACTCCACACACACACACACACACACACACACACACACACACACACACACACACACACACACGCACACACTCAATGTCTCTGTCACTGCAGCAGCCCCCAGGCCGTCCTTGTCACTGCACAGCTTTATTGCATCACTTTAACGTGACAACAAAAGAAGACATTGTGTATTGGGCCTGCCGTGTATAGGAGGGGAACGGACCCACGCAGTAACTATGCTGGAGACAGACGGAACACATGTGCGCACACACACACACACACACACACACACACACACACACACACACACACACAGAGTTCAGCGTTTTCTCTTGTGAGTCGTGACATTTTTCATCTGCCTGTCAAAGCAATGGCAGAGAGACAGGCAGAACAGCAAGGCACTGCTGATACACTAATGTTGCTTTGCATGTTGGAAGCCTATTCAAACAGGGCTGAGCTGTGACTTTAACCTCCCCTGCGCTTGTGTGTGTGTGTGTGTGTGTGTCTGTGAGACTGATGGGTAAAGACTGTTATTTCTGATGCTATCATAGTTTTGGCCCTGTGTTGGCTGTTTGATTGACAGTTGGCTTGGCTTGAGAGTGGCTTTGCTTTGCCGGACGGCGGAGGCGGGACCCGCCTATTCCAGTTAACACGGACGCTGTTGACAAGCACAAACAGACGCACACACTTCTCCCTCCATTTATGTGTCTGTTTGAGTCTTGATATCCGTCTCTGTCTGTTACTCTTTCTGTTGTTCGTCTTTATGTGTGAAGGTTTGTTCCATCTGTGCGCCGATCGGCCTGAGACAGAGTGCGTTGTAAAGCCTTAAGAATAACCCACATTGTCCTGCGTGCTGCTCAAAGATAGGGCGACAGACATGTGAGAACCATTATACCAATGGCAACAACAGTCCAAACAGCACTGGAATGCTCTGCTGACTAGCATGTGTGTGTGTGTGTGTGTGTGTGTGTGTGTGTGCCTGACCTGTTGGAGCCTTACCAATCACTGTGCTCCAATTATTTGCTCACGTCGACGTCTAACCCTCTTTTTCATTTTTCATTCCTTGTAAATTCCCAACTTTAGGGATGTGCAATTCCAATTCGCTAAACTACCCTACTAACCCCCTAACTACTTTAATCAACAGATATTTTCATTCAGTGATTGCACTAGTGTGAACATTTGTCATTTAATATGTGCACTGGCCAATGTGTCAATTACAAGCCCTTCCTCTGATTGTGATTATACACTTTCTTCTAGCATTAATGAACTCTTTCAAAAATGTTGTTAGCATGCCCATTTATTGGTAGATTCAAGATTAATATGGCTTTAACTCACTGGAGAGGTGCCAACTGGAGCTCAAAACTGTTCTTAGTCTAAATTTGATTGTCACATCTACCAAAACACTAATTAAAACATAAATGCTCACACCATCGGAAAAAGTTATACAGCAAGTAATGAATAATTAGGATGTTTATCAAATCAGTCCTGCATCATATCTTTATCAGAACAAGTTAACTGTGTCAATTCAATTACACTTATATTGCCTTTGTTGATAACTATCATACAATTTTTGGTTTCAACTCCTCTCCGACCCAGTTCTCTCAATGCATCACTACTTCTTTTCTTCCTAAACATTCCTGTCTGTCTTTGACCCGCTCCCCCTGCACCTCCCCCCACCACCACCATTCTTCCGACAAGACACCCATGACTCTGTGAGGGGGCTAATTGTCTTAACAACGTTTGGCTCAGAAGAGACAGGAGACTACAGTCGGGTATGATAACCTTGGCCGTAACCTCGTTAGCGTAATTAAACGAACCAACAAAACAGACGAGGAGGGCGTGATTTAAACTGGGGCACAATCCAGTTCGGTTAGTGGGCTAAAAGTCCTGCGTTCGCCTGTGTTTTTACATAGTAAAATGATACTGGGGGGGGGCAGGGAGAGCTGGACAGAGGGCTCAATGTTAAAGAGCGTGTTGGGTGTGTGTGCTTTTGGGTGTAAGAGCCTGTCAGACAAACAAGTGTCCAGTGTCTCAGTGTGGACGGCTCCCTGAACCAGCATCACAAGACTGTCTAGTGTGAAGCTTGCAAACAAACATGAGTACATGAGTTCAATTTGTGAGAGGGAGAAACAGGGAAAGCAAGCGAGAGCGAGAGCGAGAGAGAGAGAGCGAGAGAGAGAGAGAGAGAGAGAGAGAGACACCAAGACGAAAAGAGAAATAAAGATCTGTCAGAAGGAAAAGATGTATTGTGGACTGTTTCCCTCAATACTTTGTGTCTATAAATGTGTTTCTGTATAAAATGGACCCATAAACCAGCATCACCATTTGGAAGCGCGCTACCCACCATCTGACACCCATACACACACACGCACACAGACAGACAGGAAACCTTGCAAACTCCGCCCACATGTAAAGGAGCCTTAAATAGTGCTGTTACACACCACTTACACACTGCTGATCTTTGATATTCACAGTTAATCATCATTTTACTCACACATTTTAACAACAAGGATTCACATTTTCTGAATCTAAGCAACCAGAAAATGGCTGTGAGCACAGGAAGGTAATCTGTGCCAAAGAAATGGTGACGCAGGCAGACACAGATCGTAGATGCATAAGGTGAAAGTTTAACGGCAACACTTAAAAATGAAGCAAAGAGGGATGAGGAATGTAAGAAAGGAACAAGTGAGTGTGAGCAGGGTAAGAAGGGACAGAGGGAGGGAGGGTGAAGGTGGAGATGTGGAAATCATGTGTTGCCTTAGGAATGGAGAGTTTTTTTCAATAGCAAACACTGTTACAGGCCAAGCTAATACAAACAAGACTTATTGGAGGTTTACTCACTAAATACAGAAGCAAATCCATCATTCAGAGAGAATACGTCCTGCAATAAGGCCCCTTTAAATAATGGACTCTAGTTGTTTAGGTGAGTCCAACTCTGACTATCTATTGATGATCACTGTAGTATCATGTCATAATGTCCCTTTTAAACCCACACGGTGATGTTTTGGAGAGGCAACAGAAACACACACCTGGGTTACAGACAACACTGACGTACAGCAGCTGATTTACTTTGTCGGTATTACAATGAGCCAAGAGGCCCTGAGTGTGTGTGTGTGTGTGTGTGTGTGTGTGATGTATATGTGTGTGTGTGTGTGTGTGTGTGTTTGTGTGTGTGTGCGCGTGCGCACCCTGTATGTGCATATTTGCATCTGAGTGTGCGTATGTTTGGATGTTTGTGTGTGTGTGTGTGTGTGTGTGTTTGTGTGTGTAGGTGACAGCTCCAGCCCCAAACTGACTGGCATCTGGCGATGGCAGTTGTTTTAACAGCTGAGCTGACAGCATTAATCCGAACGCACCCAAATCAAAAGAAGACAACACCTGTTCACTGCTCCTGAGCCCAGCCGAGGAAGAGACGATGGAGGGAGGGAGGGACAGGAGGAGGAGGGAGGAGAGAGAGATGGAGAGAGTGTGACAGTGAGTATGAATGGAGGCCCGGGAGTGAAAGAGATGTAGGGGCGAGTGATTATAAGCAGGTGGAGAGAGTGAGGGGGACAAAAGGAGGTAGGAGGAGAAGGATGGAGGGAAAGGTGGCAGAGGAGAGAAACAGAAGCGAGGGTAGGGCGAGGATGGAAAGCAAGGAATGAGAGAGGGGGAAATAGAGAGAATGAGGTAGGAGAAAAGGAGGAGGGGGGGCGATGAGAGCAGGCATGCTGCCAGGCAACACACACACGGCACTCTTTCCCCTGAGCGAAGCGGAAAGGGGCAGTGGGCCAAACAAGGAGGGTGGGGTGAAAATAGAGGGAAGGGAGGGGAGAGGTGAATAGATGGATAGAGGGATCCCACAGGGAAGAAGAGAGAAGGACGGCTGGAGAAAGAGGGATTAGGGGGGAGCAGACAGGCAGACAGAGAAGTGCAGCAGCGATCCATCCAGAGGAGCATCAGAGCTCCAACATGAGTGGCTGCTGATGGCCAAGCAGCAGCGAATGAAAAAGAATGCAGCAGAGAGAAGAGGAGAGGAGAGGAGAGGAGAGGGGGGCTGCTGGGAATGCTTGTCTCCCAACATCTGTCTCAAATAAGGCCAGGGTGCGCTGGGGGCTTGGGGTCACGCCCCCTGAGGCTGACAACACAGACACCAGCACTTCATCTGCGGGACCCGCCCTCTGACCAGCAAGCCAGAGGTTAATTAATATAGACCCTGTGGCTTTAAAGACTGACACAGTGACTGGTTGACAGACCGGCTGAGTGAATAGATGTCCGAGTAGCTGAGTGGCTGAATTCTTGCCAAGCCGGCTGATGCATTGTGGGGCTGGCTTCCTCCCTAGCTGACCGGCCGACCTATTGAAAGACTGAGTAACTAGTTGACTGACTTGTTGCTCTCTGACTGACTGAAGTGCTAAAGCTACACAGACAGTATGCACACCATCTTGATATCTGTTATACAAGAGGGAGCGGAAAACAGTAAGGGTGGCCCGTGGGCGATAATTACGTGGATCGTTGGCACGTGTCTATTCGCTACCCCTGAGGCATCATGGGTAGCTCCTCGGTCGGGTCACACAGGCTGGTGCGTTCGTCATCACGAGTGGGGCGACATGCTGTGTATGAGTCTTTTTACTGCCGTGTGTGCAGACAATCTAACAAGAGCTATGCAGTGATACTGTACACACCAATCCTGCGCCTCCACTCAGGCATCCATGTCAGGCCTTAAATCCTGCGATGGACACTGCTGACATAGGTGATAGGGGGCTACGGCTCCGATGTGTGTTGGAGCTGAGATGTAAAACTGTCCTAAGAAGATTGTGCTGCTTTGCACACAAGCCTACATGGATTATACAGGGGAAACTGGGGTGTAGTCTCACACACACACACACACACACACACACACACACACACACACACACACACACACTAGGGCATGGAGATGCACACATACAGGCTGAATCTCCACAGCTAATAAGCTCTAACACAGAGCTTACGTACAGTCTATTTAAAGTACATTATAGCCTACAGTAAGCTCACATGCTGCCATGAAGCTGCCATAAAATTGTGGATGTGCACCTAAGGTATAAGACCTGTTTATATAGGTCACAGAAACACATAAGCAAATGCATGCAAATATGTACTGTAGATGTACATATGCATCACAATAGGTGAAGTCACTTTTATCTGGAAATGCCAAGAAATTTGCTTGAATGTGATCAACCTACCATGCCTGTTATTGCAGCTAGATCAGTTTAGCCTGGTTAATTTGCTTATGTTTTACTAAGCTATACTTCCTGTATTGGTTTGTGGTTGCTCTGTGTATACATGGGGAAAAAACATATTAACATATAAGAAATTGTTCTTCAACCCTTAATGTTACGGGTGTATAATTTCCTCATATTTTCCTGGAGATAAGTGTTCACTTTTGGAAAATCACACCCTAGGTAAAATAGAAATAGTGTTCAATTGGAACACTTCCAATTAGTTTAGTCTAATCAAATACTAACCTAGAGAGTCTTTAAGAAGGTGCACAGAAGGTCAGCTGAACAAGCAAAAATGTGAAATTTGTCTAGAGGCAGGCATACAAGTCAACATACAGAAATACATGTTTCAAATAATCAATGAATAATGATTAACTTGGGTTTAGATGTTTTTTTTCCCCACTGGAAATTACCAACTGCTTCAAACCTCAACACACCTAAATAAACTGGGACTATGATGAGAAGAACTTTGTCTCTATTTTACCTATGATTAGGACCAAATTACATAGTTCTTTCCAGGAAACTGCCTAGGAAATTACGCACCCGTAAAATAAAGAGTTACAAATTGTTGTAATTGAGCCCGCAATACGAAACTGTGAAAAAAAAGTAATAAATGCAGAACTTATGAGCAACTTCTACCCTACCACCTATTTCACCCTTTATTTTAAGCAAACTTAGAAATGCCTCCATGCACACACGCACACACTATAATATTTTCATTTGAATAGAAATGTATGGAAAGCTCGCAGCAAAGTAGTAGCCTTTTATATTTTGTTATGGCACTATGTCAAGATGTAAAATCAAGCGTTTTATTCCAAAATGTGACATCCACCTACTCACAAAGTAACTGCTGGTGTGTCAGTAAACTCATTGATGGAAGATTATACTTAATATAAGTTATTCGCAAACTTGACAACTCTTCTTCTGAAGTAAAAGTGTTTGAGGGTGCAGTCATCTGGCCGTTTGGAAACTGGTAGACCTCCAGGAAGCAATTCCTTTCCACAATGAGTGTTTTTGTTGCTTAAGTGCCTCAATGAAAAGTTTCAAGATTTTTCAGCTGCATTACATATCCTTTTGATAAAGTAATTGAGGGAAATGCATTCATCTTGCAGCCATTTTGCAGCATAAAAACATTCCTCTGTCTCTCCATGGGAATGGGAGAAAAGACCAAGAAAGGAAAATCACAGAAATAGAAGAAAAACAACAACAGGGCGTGCAAATGAAGAGAGTTTATGAGAAAGCTGAATAGATAAATCATGGATTCCACTGATTTGGTCATGGGACATGGCGCTGAATGGAAGTGAATGGGTGGATGCCAACACACTGGGGCCTGTCTAACATTTGGGAGTCGGTGACAGGAGGCCTTTATGTGGGACAGTCTGACTCACACCAATACACGCTTACACACACAGACACCCAAACATATTCATATAATTGTATGACACACAGGAAATGCGGAAAATTCACACATAAATACTCCTCCTACCTGCCTCCTCACCAGGTACCAACACACACAGAAAAATACACACATTCACACACTGTACTGTAGGACAGAGGGTAGGTCGCAATGGCTATGCTATGGAAGCCCTGGCTGATTCATGAACCTCAGGCCTTTGTCCTTAAGTTAATGCCACGCCGGGAGGGCAGTGACACACACAGACACACACAGACACACACACACACACACACACACACACACACACAATCAGGAAAACCATAGGACCCTCTCTCCTCTCTCTAAGCCCCTTTATGCTCATGTGTTGGACAAAAGCTGGGGCACTGCTTTTCCCCCCAAAACACACACACACACACACACACACACACACACACACACACACTATTCATCTCCTTAATATCGCTCATCTGGACTGGGAAGAATGGTAGAAAGGAGTTTCATCCCCACTGATTGTCTCGCGCAAGGCTGGAGAGAGAATGCCACGTTGAAAAGCAGACGCAAAACAATTCAATAAGAAAAGTGACTTGAATGCGCCTTTCATCGAGCCAACAATGGCCTGCCCCACAATAGGCCTCAGGTTCGCCCCATGACGTTGCCTGTTTCTCATGCCACAAAAGAAAAAACCAAATTGACTCGATTTGAATTGTAAGCCATGTCCGTGATGATTTTTCCTCTGTCTACTACCAACGCGGTGAAGTTAACTGACACACTCGGATAACCGGAAAGAATGACAAATAAAA
>NC_135877.1:7518399-7530899 GCF_031162955.1 Sander vitreus | reverse complement strand
ATGTATCTGCCCACTGACAAATTAGAGCTGGCCATGGGCTAATTTTATCTCTTGACTCCAACGGTTAGCCCGAGGCTAAATTTGTGAATGAAATGTGGGGGCTAATCAAGCTAAGCTATGTAGCCCTGGGCAAAAATCTGGTTTAGTGTCTTCAACAGTGTGCGAAATCTTTGTCTGAGGGTTGAGAGAGTTATCCCAAAGGTTTCAAAGGTAGAAGGAAAGGTGATAAGGTGCATTTAACCCTCACTGATCATTCAGCAGAAAGATAATGTGAGTGTCCCTCCTTTGAAATGTAACACCAGGAAACAATCTAACCTTAAAGGTTAAGGGAGTTTTGTGAAGCAGTCAGGCTTTTCACACGCTCCGGCATACACTACACACACACACACACACACACACACACACACACACACACACACACACACACACATCTTATTTGTCAGGTTGTGATAGATATGCAAAGCATGGTGGACAATAGGCCCAAACAGCTGATGCCGTGTGTCTGTGTGCTGGAAAAACAAAGGCTCCCCTCTCATCGGAGTGTGTGTGGGTTCATAGCAGAGAGGGAGAATGATAGAGAGAAAACAAGACAGAAACGAGAGAAGGGACAACAGAGTGTGATAAAACAGCGGCGCGGAGCCAGAGAGATGGCGGGGCTTCGCGGATCACACATCTGGCTGCACAGGCGTCCCCTTTCATCACTGACCTTCTGGCTCGTTCTTGATCAGCTCCTCCATCTTGCGTTGTTTCAGTGTGTCCACCACGTCTGCCAGGCTGCCCTTGCGTCTCTCGGGGGTCCCCAGGGTACCTGTGGCCGAGCCCCCGTCGCTGCAGGGCCGCCCTCCGCCTCCGCCATCCTCTTTGCCCGGTGAGGTAGCATTGTGCTGGGGGTAAGGACTCAGAGAGCTTCCCTTAGTGCAGTCCCGTTCCTGGAAGGGGTGGAGGGAGAAGGGAAAGGAAGAGGTAAATTACTCGATTAAAAAATGACCTAAACTTTAAGACATAAATAAACAAACTGGGAGGAAAAAAAGGAAAAGGAGGCGGAGGAGGAGCTGGCATACAACCTTCATTATCTCCATCCTCCTCCACTCTTCTCTTGTTCTCTTTATTCTCTCCATCTCCGCTTCTCATAGCTCACTGCAACCAACTGTCATCCCTGGCCAGTTATCTCAAGTTAGGGCACACTTCGACTTCTTCTTCTGTCTCTCTCACATCCTCGGAAATCTGCATTTGACTGACTTGGAGGTACTTGACAGAACGAGCACATGAAACAACAGCAAAAAGACTCCGCACACTCTTAAGTCATTCAAACTCTTCATCACAAAGCCTTCAGCGGCTCGGCTTTGAGGGACGTCCAACACTGCTGTACCAAAGCACAGGCCCAAGTTGTTAGCGCTGCGCTACATTTTTTCCTACAATTGGTGACAATTAATGCTGAGGATGCAACTCCATCAAACAGGAAAATCACAACAACAAAAAAAAATAGATCCCAAAACAAAGCTTTGGAGAGGTGTCAAATAATTTCCATACGTTACATTTATGAAAGGAATGACAAAACAACAATCAGCATGATAAAAACATTTAATATATACAGCTCTGTGGCTTTCGCCAAGCTGTCGTGTGGAATAATTACCCTACTGTCTTGTGTCTAAAGTTTATAACATAACATTCATAGTCATAACATTAAGTGTGATGATGTTTGGAAATCATAATCCTCTCATAAATACAAAAAATGTATTCTTAAATTTCTAATCGTGAAAAATTGCACTCTTTTCTAATAAAGTAATTGAACTTGTCTTAAAACTTAGGGATGGGGATCTTTAAGCTATTATCATCTTTCATCACTTAAATGATCGTGAATGGATCATTTAAATTAAACTTTGATGAAGTTGAATGAACAGTAAGAAAAGAAAAAAAAACGACAGCAGCTGACTGGTAAGTAATGCCTAGCACCCTAATCTTTGACCAAATAAAACCTGTGTTTGTTTGGATAGCCCGCATGATAGACTTAATGCCGGCTAAGCCCAATTAACAGTGACACTGAGGAGGAGGACAGCGTCAGCTTCAGAAGAGAACACACACTGCCCGTTTGTCACACATACACATATAGATGAGTGACGTGCTTTGAATGCACCGACAGACACTTGGGCGCGTACAGTATCCTCCTACATGCACGCACAGGTGTCTTAAGGTGTGTGTTGTGCTCTTTAATTACAGAAACAAGTGAGTCAATCCGTCAGCTCAGCTCTTTGTAGACGCGAGGGTCAACCTTCCATGGTTAATCTTTGGCTCATCCAACTACAATATGGAGCACGCCACCTGGGACACACACATACTTCTCTTTGTCTGTGTGTCGCTGTGGTTAACACTTGTACGTTCCAGCCGCCATTAATGACAATACAGTGTATTAGGGTGGAGATTTGATTTTGTTTCTTAATCATTAACTCACAGGCTGCTGGTGGAAGTGGAACTTCATACTGAGATCACAGTCCACAATGAAGTCATCTAGACCCCAGATGACCCCAGGTTCTATTATTTTCTATCGTACAGGCAGAGTTCATTTTCATCCATCTGAGCAGACGATAAGAACAAACTCCTCAAGAATAAAGCCACACAGAGGCTTTCAATATTGACGATGCTTTCATTGTCACTTTCTACACTCCACTGACTGACTGTCTCTCTCTCTCTCTCTCTCTCTCTCTCTCTCTCTCTCTCTCTCTCTCTCTCTCTCTCTCTCTCTCTCGCGTGTGTTTCAACACTCTGAATAAGTCAGCACTCTCAATAATTCACTAATTCTCTCCTCGGTGCGCTTGCACACGCATTGTAACGGAGGGACAGAGTGTGACAGCGATGATATGGCTTCAACAGTTGTATATATATGACGCGCTGATGAGGCGTCAACCAGTCGCTGTGGAGGCTCCTAACACACTGGCAGAGGGCTGTGCTGCGCTGGCGGGGGACGTGTCTTGTGATCTTAAAGCTCTTCAAAGACTTTACTCTTCTCCGCTCACCACCTGACCTAGTGACGGCTCGACCTGATCCTGTCTTTCCTCCTTGTCTCATTTCTTTTCCTTCAGCCTCTCCTGTTCTTCAGATTAGGGAAATTCAGACTTCAAATGAGCGGCTTTGTGATTACGAGTTGCATCAGCGACATGCAAATGCAACGAGACAGAGGGAGAGAAGGAGTGTAAGTGGGTAGAAGTCAATGAAAGATAGAACGAAAGAAAGAAAGAAAGAAAGAAAGAAAGAAAGAAAGAAAGAAAGACCGAAAGGCGAATGAGAGGCGATGGTATTAGAGGAAATGAGAGAGAGAGAGAGAGAGAGAGAGAGAGTTGACAGATACATGGAGTAAGAGAGAAAGAGAGAAAAAGAGAGAGAGAGGCAGGCATCTTGAAGGCAGCGGTCACACCTGTCACATCCCATTTATCTAATCCAGCGCCTACTTAAAACAGCCGCACTCTTTCTTTCGAAAAAGATGTCGCACAAACAAAACAAACAGAACAAGAATACGGGGGGTGGGGGGCGTCTGATCTCTTCGCTCGGTCGAAAAATCTGCCCGGGAGATGTCATCTCGCCGTGTCCAACAATGAAGGTCATTTCCAAATCAAGGGGAATTAGCAGGGAGCCGAGGCTTTCTTCTAAGATCTGCTAAATTAGGGCCCATGACATTTTTTTATGTGTGGAGTCAGACAGACAGACTTATCCCAGAGGCAACTTAAATGGCTTATGATTCCCCCCCCTATCATCAACCTCCCAGCATATAATGATAATCCATGTGCCCTGCTGACATTCTTACCCCGGCGATTTGCAAAGTCCAAGACAGAGGGATCTTAAAGACAAGACACAAGACAGATTCCTCTATTGTAAACGGGTGTCACTCACTGCGCGGCCACATGCTCCTGCAATAACTCCAGTTGCAAAAACTTTTCTCATTAACATGCATTTATTCATAAGTACAAACAGAAATTCTGGATAGTGTAAACGTTCATGCCCTGCTCTCAGTGCATGCGTGTGAGCAGGTTTATTTATTTTATTTTGCCATTTCTGTGCGTATATGTGTGACACTGTGAGTGCACATAGCCTGTAGGTGTGTGTGTGTGTGTGTGTGTGTGTGTGTGTGTGTGTGTGTGTGTGTGTGTGTGTGTGTGTATGTGTGTGTGTGTTGTCAATGTGTAAGTGCCTGCATATATGTATTTATATGCACTGGATGTGGCAGGCTGGCAGTGTGGGCGGTTCTGCCTTTAGTTTGCAGATGTCAATTCTCTTCCAAAATGACTGGAACAAAGTAAAAATTGCGCCTCACTCTCTTTATCCTTTTACAGCCTCTGCAATGGAACCGAATTAAACAACTTTTGTCTTCTTAAGCTCATCTGTGAGGGGAGGTTGGTTTAAAAACACGTAACACTTGCCAGAAAACGAGGAGAAAAAAAATCCAAATGCTATTTTTTTCTCCCTACAGCCAGCACAGATGCCGCTGTTCATGTTCTTTTTTTTTTTATATCTTCCTCTTTTTCCCTTCCGCTTTCTCTGTTGCCCGACTCTCTCTCTCTCTCTCTCTATGTCTGGGGCTGTGCAAGGTGTATGTGTGAAAAACAATATTTGATGCTTGGCGCGTTGTTGTGGATCAAGGCATGGACAATGTGGCAGTAGGAAGAACTGGAAACAGCTGCTCGAAACTAAAATGCTCACACACAAATACACACCAAGAGAATGTCACTGATCACTCCTGCAGGGGGGTAAGGACTTAGCTCTCGTGCTAGAGCTGCCAATCTCAACGACATACACTTAACACACCTCCGATTACTCTGCCAAAAACACACACACACACACACACACACACATGCAGCAAATCCCTTTACATGCCATGGCTAAACACAGACACTGTCAGTTTTGACTTCGAGGTCCCTCAGGCTGAGACAAGCATTACTTTTATCCTCCTGTTCCAACAATATGGTGGAGCTTTTTCCATGGAAAACCACACATTTAAAATGTTACTTGATTCATTTGAATGTCCTAATTCTAATTGTATATTTAAACTTATGCCTAATGACAGACTTGCCCTTTCCTTATCTAAAACACACGCAGCTGTATTTTAAATAGCAGTTTGGCTAAAATGTACGCCAGTATATTTTACCACGACCCCTCGCTGTTGACAGGCAGGCGTGTGTTGATTCATTAGTGCATCACTGGCATGAGAAATTAAGTGTGACCACTGTGTCTCAAGACTGCTCAATGACTGTGTTAAATCTGTCAAATTTACAAAAACACACACACACACACACACACACACACACACACACACACACACACACACACACACAATTGCACATTCAAATTATACAAAAAAGGGACAAGAGATAGCTCAGGGAGGAAAATAAATAAGAAATAATGCCTGATGAAATATCTTTATAGTTCTCTATCCTGGTAGTGTGTATCTCGCCTGTTAATGAAATAATTAGTGTTTGACCATTAACACATTTAAGAGAGAAGATCATCATCAGGCAGAGGTTCTGCCTGATGTATAAACATTTTTGTCTGCAAGGATTCCGAAAACAAACATAAAAGACCTAAAAGAAAGAAAGGAAGAAATAAAGAAATGTATTTTGCACTACAGATTTAAAAGCAGTTATACGTTTGAATTTTCACATTTACTGGAGAATAAGGTCAAAACTAAATTCCATCCTCTACTAACTCTTCTGCATCATAACTGGATTCTGTGTTGATTGGCTGACCTCACTGAACTACCGCTACAATCCTTCCCATCAGGCATTTAAACTGAACTGCTCTCAGCCAATCAGGGTCCACCAGCACGGTGAGAACTTCACTTTAAATAAAACACCCTTTTAGCTGAACTACATTCATTTCCAAACCATTACAAAAAAAGCACAATTCTCATCTAGAGCCGGGGTTAATAAAAAAACAAAATTTTAAAAGTGAATAATGTGATACCTTTCAAGCTTTCTAAAATGTGTGCGAGTGTTTTTTTTCAATTCTGTGTGTGTGTGTGTGTGTGTGTGTGTGTGTGTGTGTGTGTGTGTGTGTGTGTGTGTGTGCAGCTGCAGCAGGCAGGTAAAGCAGCCGGGCCAAAGCCGAGCAGGCAGGCGAGGCAGCCGGGATGAAGAGGTCAGTGTGTAGCTGAGTGCGTCTCCGCCGCCGTGTTAATTTACTATGACAAGATAAAGCTGTAATCCCCCCCCCCCCCCCCCTCGTCTCGCTCTCCCCTGCTGCCTCACTTCCAAGTCAACCGGTCGCCTGTGAGCCATTTACTTCTCCCTATCACTTTACGTCAATTGCCCTGAGAGAGACAGACCCCCACCCCCCCCCCCTTAGAGTCCCGCCGACACCCCCGCCACACTGTAAATCTACTTCACCATTTCTCTCTCTATTTCTCTTCATCCACTCTTCCCTGACAGTCAGCAGCGAAGGGATTGGCGCTGTAACCTCCCCCCCCCCCCCCCTTTACCTTACTTAACACACATCTTACAACATGCCAAGCAGGCAGTCGGATAAGCCCCCATCCCACCCACTAGACACATACACCCTGGCTTGCCACTTCATAAGCCACATCAGCTATTATGCTGTGTATAATAGCCGCCACCCCCCCCCCACACACACACCTCTCCAACACACACACACACACACACACACACACACACACACACACTCCGTCTCCCTTCTGCTGTCAATTAATGGACTTGAAAGCAATTGTGTGTCATTTTGAGGATATTTATGAATTTTTCTAGCGGGGTCTTCATAATGACTTTATGACTGAGGACAGTGATAACGACAATTCTATGCAATATTAATGATAGTTATATATATTTGCTTAAATACACGTGTAAATACAACAGATAAATCTAAATTAATTTAATCTAAATGAACAAGGAATAATATAATCACTGTCCTCTATAGCAACAGATAAGCCAGAGTGTGTGTTTGCGTGTGTGTGTGTGTGTGTGTGTGTGTGTGTGTGTGTGTGTGTGTGTGTGTGTGTGTGTGTGTGTGTGTTTCCACGCCTGAGTGTTCCCCCATGGTCCCAGGACTTTGGTTTACAGTCGGCACCTGCCACACATGCAGAGTCCACCGTGGGAGGGGCCTGCAGGCTAATCAGCGGGCTAATTACAGAATTAGCTTTCCTTTACAGCTCCTTAGCGCTGTTTCATTGTTTTACAGCATGCAGGGCATTTACGGTCAGTATGGGTGAAAGGTCCATGGTGTTTATCAGAGCGCTGCTGTGACAAGGTGTGTATCAAGGTAAGGGCTCAGGAGAAGGGAAGACAGTGAGCTGTGTATGCACACTGTGAGTGAAAACACACCATAAAGAGTTTTGGTACAAACATATAGGAGTCGTTTACATTTTTTTTTTTAAATTAAGAAAAAAAGGACAAAATCCTTTAACAGATGCCCTTAAACGTTCATAACATGTTTCTCACGGTGGATAGTCAACATTTTGTTGTGCAAACATAATTTAAAAAAATAAATAAATAAATAAATAATGCATACCAGCAACACGTAATACCCTATACAGTCACATAATCACACTTATGTACTGAACATGCATTGTAAATCACACCACATGTATAGAATGCAGAATGAGTCACAATCAGGAAAACATCGCTGTGCGCGCGCACGCATGCACACACACACACACACACACACACACACACACACAGAGCCATACATACAGCACCACCACCACCACCACAATGTCACACTTCATCCCGAAAAAAATGACTCACTGCAATGGCTCACATTTTGCAGTCACGCAACTGTGCATCAAATGGGCTCAAGGCGACGGCTGGTGACGGGCACATAAAAGCAAAACACTTGTGTGCCCCCAAACAGTAGCCTTGAACCTTAATTTTTTTTTTTCTCCCATTTCTGAAATATAATAAAAAACTCCAGCTCCCAGCGCCAAACTGCTTTTCACACGCAGAGAAAGTCAATTTCTGCCTCTTTAGAAATCTCACTCTTTTCATGTCCAAAAACCAAACATACATTTCATTGTTGTCATTGTTTGAGATTTGTGCCGTTGTTTTGTGTTTGGGTTTAAAAGGGGAATCTCAGTTACCATTAGAGGAGTAAACAACATACCAATGTTAAAGCGGTTTTTGAGATCCAGACTGTATAACTGTATTAAGTACAAAGGGCTACGTTTGCCCTCAGCGCTGCCTATCCCTATAAAACCCTGGAGGCCAGGATTATCGTGAACATGATCTGATCTGGGGTCTGTGCCCTAGGGGTCACCCCGAGCCTCTCAAACACACATAGGCAGATCGAGGCAGATGCCTTATGGAAAGGTAAAGATTCTCAAGTATGTTTTAAGAAACGTCTATATTTCTCTGACTTCTCCGATGTATTATTTACTATTGACGGACATATATGAATACATCACACTGAATCTTAACATATGTGTATCATGTCAGCGTGTTCAGGTGTGATTGTGTTATGACTCCTAATAAAAGTGTAGTTTTGACGCAAATTGTGGCAATTGGGTGCAATGGGTTAAGAAGGACTACTAGGAAGGGGGGAAAAAAAGTGCATATCTCATCATAATCTCTACTAATATCTTTTTTTTCTTCATAAAAACAATATTGAAACTTTTTTAAAGTTTTCAACACGGATAAAGTTTCCCAAATGAGACCAAACTAATGTGACTACACTGGTGGGTTGAGAAGCAAAACCTGAGGCAGTAACACACACTGTGGGTCACACCAGTTGGAACCATCTTTACATGTTGCACGTGTTTCATAGCGTGACCCTGAGTCAGCGCTCAAGGCCGCCGTCACCCATAAGTGGGTGCTGCTTTCACAATACGATAAACGAGATCGGATGGAAAAATCCATAGCTGTCCTTACCATGTTAGGGGGGCTGTCCAAGTTGCGGTTGGGGGGCGAGCGAGGGGACACCTTGCCGCAGTAGGAGACCAGGGGGACGTGGATGACACCGCCCAGTCCCTCGCTATCTTCATCCTCCATTCGCTGTCTGCTGGTTGCCATGGTTACCTCTCCATCTGTCCGCCCATATGGAGAGGCTGGTCGCTTGGAAGACATCCTGGAAAAAAAAAGAAGGGAGATAGAAAGACAGAGAGAGAAGGAAAAACAAAGGGAAGAGTGAGCAATATTCAAAGGATGATATAATAGGTTGACAACTGGAGTTGTATGGCGGAAACACAAAGTGTGGACCTTCCTGTGGCTAAAACTAGCTCCTTTAAACTCCTGGACTTTACATTTGTACCCACTTTGCTGTGTGTTCACTGTAAAAGAACCTTGCATGAAGACATCTTTAAGTCCTCCCAGCAGGAATTCACCAAATCCCATTCAGCTCATCAACTTGCACCTATTCTCTTTCCTCCCTTTTTCTCTGGATACGTTTTTTCTGTCACACATTCAGCTCGTTCAGTCCACACAATATCCCCTTCAGTCGGTTTGTGAGCCTGAGTGCTTTCAGATGCACTTGTCAGCCTTGAAGCCACTGCGACTACGACCCTGGGTAATAGGCTGCTAAAGCTCAGTTGCACAGAGGCCACGCATGACAGGGATGGAAGGATGGAGGCGTGGATGGAGGGACCGTGAAAACTTGAGGGAAGAGGTGTGTGATTGGAAGCGGTGAAGAACGAGACATAAGCAACAGGCGTCTGACTCTCAAAGTCCGCTCATTCTTACTCTCCCTTTGACTGACAAGTCAGGGTATTTTTTTTTTACACTGCATCTCTTTCACCTAGATCGTCATAGCTTTATCCTCCATCCATACCTCGTCTGTCTCTGATTTGCTCTACCTCTCCTTTCTCTCTCAAATTCTTGCCCTCACACTCTTGACTGTATCTGGTTTCCTCTGGACTGTACATCTGGCATTGTTCATCAGAGCAGCCACTGCCACTAATTCATTGCTTATTTACCTCATGACAGTGGAAAGGCAAACAATATTGAGTGCTGCTCACTGGAGGCGACAGGATACAAAACGCAGCATGCAGCGTTACCACATCGCGGTGGAAGGTTACGGTCACAAATAAATGAGCTCCACTCCAATGATAACGTTAAAAAGAAGGAGAAAAAAAAAAAGGTAAAAAAAGACTAACAATAATGATGTAATTTTATTACCTTTAATTGGTTTTGGAAGATTAAAAAAATCTCACAGATAATCTAATAATTGAAACCAATTTACATTATTATTTGTATATTGCTGAGAAGTTTACAGGAACACAGATAAGCAGTTAGTTTTCTTTGTATGCGTTTCAATGGCCTCCGCCGGGCTTTTAAAGGTTGTCCAATTGCACCCACTTAACTGAAGTTAAATCAGAAAAAAAATCACCATTACAGAAACATACACCTTTGGCTAACAAATCAAATCGCGAAAAACTACAATCTATAACTTTAACAACTTTTTTGGTACTTTTTCATCGAGGTTAGATTAATCAAACTCTACCTGTCACAATAATGCTGAACACGGTAGAATCAGTGTTTTCACGTAGCACGATGCGTACAGAAGACAAACACCCACACACACATATCTTCTTTATCTTTCTCCTGCTCTTGCTCAGCAAAACCGTAGGGCCATAAATGACCAGTAACGACTTTTTATTTGTTGCGATGACAAAAGGACTTGAGATAAAACTGCACGCGGGTATCATTAAAACCAACTTATATTAACAATGAAATTGACTTGAGGAGAAAGAAGTGTGTGTGTGTGTGTGTGTGTGTGTGTGTGTGTGTGTGTGTGTGTGCGCGCATGAGTCTGTGTGCGTGTCATTCCACACACCATCCAATGTAAGCGGCAGGCCCAGCTGTATAAACTACAGGGCTTTGAGCCACATGGCGCACGCGCACACGCACACACACACACACACACACACGCATACATTAAACAGAGGCCCTAACACTGCAGGTCTGTCTTCATCACTGCCTGTTTACTTTACCTCCTTTCCCTCTCTCACACTCGGGCCTTTTGTTTCACACACACACACACACACACACACACACACACACACACACACCTCCCCTTGTGTCCTGTGCAAACTTCTGCCTGGCCATAACCCCGCACAGACCTGGGGTCAGCTTTGAAACCTCTCAGCTCACTAATGTTGCAGTTTGGCTCAGCTGCAGAAACCTCACTGTGCATGTGAGGATTTATTGTTTTTGTCTTATTTTTACAATTTTATCATCCATCATTTAACCACAGTAGCCACACTGACTTATCTCGATGGACAGGCAGTGCACAGACAAGAGCAGTTACACATTAACACGGACAACAACACAGATATCTTCAAAACTCTGTGGGCCAAAGACAACACTTTTCTCTTCTAACGGAAATAACTCAGTGGCAAACATTTCATCATGCTTTTTGCTGTTTTGTGCTCCTCTTCTTCTTCACACCCGTCCACCCCCTTCCCATACTCTGCTACTACTTCCTCAGAGGTGGGTGTCCATGAATGGGGAGGCTGTTCACAGCTCCTCTCCGGCTATAAAATCCCCCTCTCCCTCCCGTTTCGTCTTTGAAGTCGAATTACTATACAATTGGGCACGGCGGGTGTGCAGGTTACGCCGGCTACTTCATTTAAAGTTTGGCAGGGCTGTCATGCCGGCGGAGACCTGGAGGAGACCTGGAGGAAGCCGCTTGAAAGCGCCGAGCGATGCAAGGATTAAAAAAGATGAGGTTTTGTTAAGTATATAAATGGGCTGCGTAGTACAGGTCATAATTAGAAAATATTAGCATAATTTTGCCCCGTCCAACAACGTCAAAAATCTAAACACCTCACACCAACCTGTCATTAACACACTTAATACATACACACATGCTGCTATCCTTTTCCACAAAGCAGCACAGGGATATTTCAAATGACATAACACCAGAGCAACAATATTGCAGTGTATTTTTTCATTTACAGATTAAATGAATAAGTAAACTCCAAATAAACACATTTCTAATATGTTGTTTGTCTCTTCTGTCCTCCCAAACTCCCATTGCAGGAAAAAAACACACACACACACACACACACACACACACACACACACACACACACACACACACACACACACGGTGAGAGAGCTAAGCTGAGATTAAAGCGCCACTTCCCCTTGGCTTTTTCATGATTAGCGGCTCCTCAGTTAAGTCTCTCTCATATCACATATGTCCACTGCTGCTAAGTCACTAATCGGACAGCGGCGTACGTCCATTAACAGGCCGAATAATCGCCATGGACGGTGGTTATCCATCTCCTGGCCTCGGCTTACTGTAATCAACGCGTCCATTTCATGTTGGCACGTCAGCAGCGGCAAGTTTCGCGCACACTCAAGCGTGTTTAAATACAGTACAGGCAGCAAGCTTATGGACGCGTGAGAGAGGCTGCTCACTCACACACCAATCGAATGAATTAAGCAAAATGGGGGCAAAAGATTTGTTTCAGCTTTATTGAAGAGGCAGAGAAAGACAAAGCAGCCATCGCAGAAATGTCACAGGCTATCACACACACAGACACACACACACACACACACACACACACA